>NW_022196901.1:5047451-5059722 GCF_008632895.1 Mastomys coucha
AAGAATAGAGCACACCTTTGCTGCCACCTTGCCTTCACTGGGCTTTTGCTCCACTCACTAATGGTTACAAAACACTGTTGAGTTATGGATCCATCTCCTGTCCCCACTTGATGACTCCTTAAGGAGCTGTAATACTTTGCAGAGGACAAGATGGGAGAAAGTAGATCTTGTGTTTGCAAACAACAATACTTCTGATAGAAGAAATTATGTTGCATGCAGAAGTATAAAATCACTGGGTGTTTTTAAAATAAGTAACAGAATTTAAAGGTAACCATGTAACAAGAGCATTTATCAGATAACCCATTTCTAATGCCATAGTAAATTTATGCTGCTTAGCTGGCAAAAAGAGTAATCATTAATAAGAATATCTAAAATAGCAATTACAGGGTTATCAATATTAAACCATCAATGAAGCCCAGTAGAGGACACCTTACACAAATTCGTGAAAAACATATGTTTTACCTTACTATCCATAAACATGCAATTCTTTTAACATAAATGCTGTCAAGAAAGAAGGAAAAAAAACTCAATATTTTAACTATTCTAATGCTATCTTCTAAGCTTGGGACTACTTCATATTTGACAACCCTGAAGATAGCAAGGTTACTCACAATCAACTACGATTATTTTGACTATAATTTCTAGTATTTTATGACATAATGAGCTTCTACACAGGATAAACACCCCATTTACAATAAGAATTGGAAAGTGGACTGGAGAGATGGCTCAGCTGGTAAGAGCACTGACTGTTTTTCCAAAGGTCCTGAGTTGAAATCTCAGCAACCACATGGTGGCTCACAACCATCCATAATGAAATCTGATGCCCTCTACTGTGTCTGAAGACAGCTACAGTGTACTTACATATAATAATAAATAAATTAAAAAAAAAAAAGAATCAGTAAGCACTGGAGTAACTCACTATGCAATAAGCAAAAAGAAGAAGAAGGAGAGGGAGGAAGAGGAGGAGGAGGAGGAGGAGAAGAAGGAGAAAAAGAAGAAAAGAAGAAGAAGAAGAAGAAGAAGAAGAAGAAGAAGAAGAAGAAGAAGAAGAAGAAGAAGAAGAAGAGAAAGAAAGAAAGGAAAAGAAAGAAATCTCACAAAACGGACTTGTATTAGTAAAATCACTATTTCACACTAAACTGTCACCATTCAATCAAGAACAACCAAAATGAAATTTCTTCTAAAATAAAAGCTTCATATTCCCATCTGTGGATGAAAACTGAAACAAGCTCACATTAATAATAAAAGAAATGTGATGCTCGCCTAGTCTCTGTGAGCTTGAAGAATGGAATCATTTAAGGCTACAATGATGACTACCTTCCCTTGGTCAGTTGCTTGATTTGTGTGGCCTAGAAGGTCTCTTCCTTCTAAAGGCTACTCCATTTCACTGTATTATGTAAAAAATGAGTAATTTGTAACTTCAGGGAATGTGTTAAATTCAGGTAATGAGTGCATCATTTTGTACTCAAATGATGTCATAAAAATTCTAAGCAGTCCTGGAGCTGCCCGAGGGAGTTACTGTGACTTAAAAGACTCTTAAGAGACTCACTGTATACTCACTGTCAATCTAGGTGCTTTAGAAATGCCACGCTTCCAGTGTTCTACGGATGTTTGGGAGCTTGGCTTTTACAAAGCTTAAAGATATGAACTGGAGGGCTGGTGAGATGGCTCAGCAGGTAAGAGCACCGACAGCTCTTCTGAAGGTTGTGAGATCAAATCCCAGCAACCACATGGCAGCTCACAACCACCCGTAATGAGATCTGACACCTTTTTCTGTATACTCATCTATAATAATAAATAAATCTTTAAAAAAAATTTTAAAAATATATGAACTGGAGTTTATCAGTGAATAAAAGTGAATACTAAGCCTGTTCACTCTTACTTTTCCGTAACATTAGGACGATACCATAGGACCATGAATTTAGCCAGTTAATTCTCCTTGCCAAAAAGCTTACACAGCCGCAGAACCAAGTCCCAACCCCTCAGAGCATCAGAGCTACATCCTCCTCACACTGATGCCCCCATCTCATCTGCAGTTAACAAAGGCAAGCCCTGGCTTCCACGCGTCTTTGGACTCGCTGTCCCTTTCTGCTAGCTATGCCCACTCCCTATCTGTAATGTGACCAATCGGACAGCACCTCCTGGGAGAGCCCAGGGACTCCTTGTGGGGTTAAGTGCTGGGCTTCTGCTGTTTCCACAGCCCTCTGTAGTCACCTCAAGCATGAGGGCAAAGAGTAACTGTTCATCCCCTCATTTACTTTCCCTTTCTGTAAACCCCTTAAGGGCTAGAACTGTGGCTTTTATTTCTAAATCCCTATGGCCTTGATTTATTTTAAAATGCTAACTAGCAAGAGCTCAAGTGAATAAATTCCTTTTAATGAGTCAATAAATGAGTTGGGTGCGCCTAGCGTGTGTGTATGTGTGTGTGTGTGTGTGTGTGTGTGTGTGTGTGTGTGCATGCATGCATGCATGTGTGTGTGTATGTATACTTTATAAGGTCCCCCCAAAAATCATCCAGATGTGTGTGTGTGTGTGTGTGTGTGTGTACCTTATAAGGTCCCCCCAAAATCATCGAGATGTTATTTCTAAAAAACAAAAGAAAATGCTAAAAATATCCACAGGTATCTAAAGTGCCAAAAGTTCTGTTTACTACTACTACTAATGATAATAATAATAAAAATAAAAATAATAATAATAATAGTAACAAAAGCTATATAAAATCAACACATTTTCAAGTCAAATTATAGCTCTCTGGAAACCAGGAATGCCTAACAGACAAGAAAAACCCTTAGTTTCCTTACTGTAGGAAATGTTGGTCTTTGAGGTTCCGTCAGTTCTCTGTGGTGTCCTGCTTCAATTTAAGGATCCTGGTAAAGTACATTGACTCCCCGGGTGATGGAGATATTAAGATATGCTGTGTATACCTTTCGATACCAAGGATAATTTGCCAGAATTATAAATAGCGTTACTCCCACTTCTGACTTGGATTAATAATCTATACATGTTTAATCTAAGTTCTATCAAACAATAGACTCATTCACCTCAGCTGTAAAGTTCACTTGTGAAGGCCTATTGCATCTTCTGCCCATGGAGAGGCCCATCTGAGTTACAGCATCTCAGAAGTGGTGTTCTAGAAACACTTAGAGAGAAGAAGTAATCTGTTTCTCAAAAGCACTGTCCTTCCACCATCAGAGTGGGCAGGCTTTAAGGTCAAGGGTCAGCAGGAGGCAGAGACAGACAGAGGTCCTGGGTCTGCTCCTTCACACCCCTCTCTCTGTATCTCTGCTCCTCTCCATCCTTCCTTTCCTTCCCACAAAGACTCTGGCACTTGTTCTAACACACTGTCTACATCAGCAAACTCTATACTGAATGAAAGACTTCATGTCTCAATAAACAAATTACAAGGAAAATTAAAAATAAGAACCAACTACAAGGTATATTAAAATAAAAACAAAAGCATAGGTAGAAGAGACTTAAATAAACTAGGTATGCCCTTTATTTTAGCTCTGGCTCAAAATGAATACAAGTGTGTGTGTGTGTGTGTGTGCACGCATGCACACACACATATTTTTGAGATAAGTAAAAGTGTTTCTGAAAGAATAGATGTTTTATAGTATCAAAGAATTAATCTTATTTTTACTGTGGCAATTCAGAATTACATTTTAAATATAACCCTTACCATTCAGAGTTTTATTACTGAAAACTTTAATAAGTAAAGCATCATTTGCTTGCTTCAAAGTCATACAGAAAGGAGAAGAAGGCCAGTAGGAGGCAGAGAAAAGCAAGATAGGCTGTAAGTTACCAATCACTGAAGCTAGGATTCACTATATTCCTCTGTTTAGTTTGTGTGTGTGTCTAGATTTTTTTTTTTTAAATCAAAGGCTACAAACAAGCATCAGAATATTTCCTCACGGGAATAATTATTAACTAACTGAAAAATAAGACACAGATTCCCTTCTGCAGGTTTTCCATGGGAACAAGCCAAAATTTAAAAATAGAAATAGGCAGTTGCCAAACATTAATTCAGATAATAAAATCTGGGCTGGACGTACTAGGTTTTCTACTACTTTTTTTTTTTTTTTTTTTTTTTTTTTTTTTTTTTTTTTTTTTTTTTTTGGTTTTTTGTTTTTGGAGACAGGATTTCTCTGTGTAGCCCTGGCTGGCCTCGAACTCAGAAATCTGCCTGCCTCCGCCTCCCAAGTGCTGGGTTTAAAGGCGTGTACCACCATTGCCCAGCGGTTTTCTACTAAATTAACCTAACATCAATGGATACTACAAGTTACCCTGAATTTCTATCTATGTCAACAAAATTTTAATGGAGCCAATTATTTGACTGCAAATATAGACTTAAATATGTTTCACTTTTTACATATTTATACACGTGAATAACTGAGTACATTATCACATCACAATTATGTTAGTGTTGAATATATTTATGATATGAACCTGCCCAGCTTATCTTTACTTAAGTAAAGTTTACAACAATTTTCAACTACATGAGCTTCGGATGTACTTGCACATGAGCGAACTGCCAGATTGACCTATACAAACATAAAAACACTTACAGTCCCAAAACTATTTGCGAGAATTAGTCAGTACTCATTCATATCTATAGATGTTTGCTATTGATTAAAATGCGGGTACTGCAATAAATTAGTTTTTAGAACAATTCAAGTGCTCAATAAAACTATACCACCCTAATTTCAACAGTGAAGAAAGGTGAGGAGGACCCACTCTCATAAGTTAGGACTGAATGGGCATGTCTCTGGTGTTCACAAATCTGAGTGACCAGAGGACTTTGAGATGTAGTTTATTTTAGTTTGGTTTCTTAGGGTTGTCTAGTTTTCTTCTCCTCTTTTCTTTCTACAATAATTATCTTGGGTTATAATGTCTTCTCTCAGAGTTAAAACAACAAAGATGATGATGCATATCCTGCTTAAATAGAATCTCCTCCTACCCAGTGCAGTTTTCACTTGATTAAGGAGATGGGGTCTGTGCCTCTTGTCCCTAGCTCAGGTTACAGGGCTACTAGGAGCATCCCATGCCACCCCGACCCCTACCGCTTCTGCAAACCCTTGGCCTGCGTTTCTTTCTGTTCTTTTTTTTTTTTTCTATCTCCTTTCTTCCTCCTTTTTGCACTTGCGCCCGGGAGCATCTTGCAGGAATCGAATTAGGACTGTGCTCTTTTCACCTGGTACACCGCATCTCCAGGACAACCCGAAGCAAACGCGGGGTCGCTGGGCAGCGTGGAGGACCACCTCCCGCACCCCGCCACTCACCTGCGGTCCGCCAGGGTCGCCCCGCACCCGCGTGTTGAGCTGGTCGTGCTGAGTTTCGTCCTCGCCTCCCAGGCGATAGATGAGGCGCAGTGGCACGATGCTCTGGCGCTCCAGGAAGCGGTTTTCGTCCCCCCTCTCCAGTCCTCTCAGTGAGGCGTCTCCTTGCAGGCAGGCAGGCAGGCAGGCAGGAAGGAGGGAGTAGAGAGAAATGGCAAAAAAAATTAATGACCCTAACCCCACAGTCCTCCATCCTGCGGTCCTCTTCACCTCTACGAAAATTCCCTCGCCTCCTCCCTCCCGGACCCATCTGGGAAGGACGCAGAGACACCAGCTGGGAGAGCCCTGGACCAGCTAGCTCTTTCTGAGCATCTCCGGGCCCAGAAACAGGGCACCCTCTTCCCATTCTCCTGAAGGAGACTCTTCTTAAGCAGTGAGGAAGAGAATAAATAAATAAAAGCATTTGACCCCAGAATGCTGATGCATCCTCGTGTCCCCCACAATGTGGGCTTACTCCTTCCTCGCCGCCCTTCAAAAAATAAAAAATAAATAAAAAATAAAAAAACCCACGTACTGTAGAAACGCGGGTGCGGCTTTTCGGGGCGGAGGGGGGGGAGGGAATCCTCCAGGCTCCAAAGAGTCCTGGACGCCCCAGCAGCTACGAACTTACCTGCCCGACCGCAGCGCACCAGGGGGCAGGTCCCCAAGACGCAGAGCAGCCAGAAGGACGCGGCCGTCGCTGCCTGCATGGTGGCGGCTCTCGGCTGCTCTTGCCCCGGCCCTGGGCTCGGGCTCCGGGCCGCCCCTTTCCAGCCCGTGCCGCTGCCGCTGCCGCAGCCGTCGCTGCCTCAGTGCTGCATTGTGCCTGGCCGGCGCTTCGGTGGCGGGGGCAGCGAGCGAGCGCCGCATCGGGCGCCAGGCTGTAGCTAAGTGGCTTCTAGCGCCTCCCACCTCATCCCCAGGCGGAGGCCGGGGCGGGCGGCCAGCACGGCGGGGAGCGGAGCCGGCTGCGCAGCGGGCCTGGTGCACTTGCCCCCCGCGCCGCACCCGGCCGCGCGCACCGGAGTCGCTGGGAAATGTAGTTCCCTCCCCGCACAGCTAGCTGGTCTCCAAGGCGACGCGACCATCGCCACCCCAAAACCCAAGAAGGAGACTGCAGACCAAAGAAGGAGAGGTGATGAACATCACCTGCACAGTAGCGGCACCCCGAATTCGCCCCCCTCCCCAAGGTCTTCGAAGTGCCGCAGTATTGCTCACAGGGTTAGTATTGCTTGTGTTACCAAGCGACCATGCCTTGACTGCGTGACAAGTCAATCATGCCACAGATCTGGACTGAGCCTACTGTGTGCCCGGTGGTTACAATGGTAAAGGACCTGCGTGTGAGTCACAGGCTTTCAGGTGCAATTAAGGCCATTTTGGTAAGAAGGCAGTTTTCAATGCTTTTATTCTTACGAGGTATTTTGCCGACAGGTGTGTCTGTGCACCTACCATGTGTGTGCAATATCCTTGAGGCCTGAAGAGAATGTTGGGTCCCTAGGACTGGGGTTACAGAAGGTTTTGTGGGTTCTGGGAATCTAACTCATTTTCTCTGGAGGGACACTCAGTATTTTTAACCTCTGAGAAATCTGTCCATTCTTCACACCTTTTTTTTTTTAATTGGCGTTTAATGTCATTTTAATTTTGGTACCTAAGGGAGAGTGGTTAACTCAACTCCAGGAAAATCAGATGTCTCCCAGAGGTCTAGGAAGGCATGTGAAGTGTGATTCAGCTCGATGCTCTCTATATGTTGGCTTCCTCCAATGTCTGTCAGCTTCAAACCTGTACCAGTAATAGGTAAGGGAAACTGTACTTTCTCAGGCCGATTTGCCTACCTAGGGAGTGGCACTATTCGAAGTGTAGCCTTGTTAGAATAGGTATGCCACTGTGGGCTAAGGGTTTAAGACCCTGCTCCTAGCTGCCTGGAAGCCAGTCTTTTCCTAGCAGCCTTCAGATGAAGATGTAGAACTCTCCGCTCCTCTTGCACCATGCCTGCCTGGACACTGCCACGTTCCACCTTGATGATAATGGACTGAACTTGTAAGCCAGCCCCAATTAAACACTGTCCTTATAAGAGTTGCCTTGGTCATAGTGCCTGTTCACAGCAATAAAACCCTGAGTAAGACACTGCCCCTTTCAAATATTAGAGGCTCACCAGGATGAAATAGTAATAACACACTTATTAACATAATTAGCACTTCCACTTTACAGATTTTGAAATCTATGTATACTGGCATTTGATCCTCAGAACAGAAAAAAGAGAGAGAGAAAATTAAGAATTAGATCAAGTACTATCACAAAGATGCAGAAGTGACTCAACATATGTAAATCAACAAATGTAAGCCAACATATAAACAAACTGAAAGACAAAAACCTCGTGATCATCTCATCAGTTGCAGGAGAATCCAACACCCCTTCATTGTAAGGACTGTGAACAGATTTGGGATGCAGGGAATATACCTAAACAGTAGACACAGGTAACAGCAGGACCATTGGCAAAATCGACTTAAACGAAGAGAAACTCAAAGCAACTCCACTCAAAGGAACCAGACAAGGCTGTCTACTCTCTCCATGCCTGTTCAACACAGAACGTGAAGTCTTAGCAAGAACAATAGACAGCCAATGGAAATCAAGAGGATACAAACTGGAAATGAAGAAGCCACAAGTATCTTTATTTGCAGATTATAACAGGCCCCGGTGTGTAGTAGGTCCCCAGGCTATAGCACAACTGACTCCATGATGGAAGTGCCATTCAGCCTGTAAAACTCAGCACGTAGGCACCACCACCTGCCCAAATGAAAACAAAGACCTGATCCATCAAATCCAAAGTTCTGAGGAAGTCTCTAAATGTACTAACCTTGCTTTTTAGCTTCTGTGGGTTCTGCTTCCGGCTCACTGCTCTTATTAACTGAAATATGTCAGCTGAGAACTTCTGTGTGCTTGAGAGCTCACCCTGAGAAAGGCTCAGGGCTACATTGGGATCGTGAACACCCAGTGCAGTCTCCGGCTGAATAATAAAGACTTTCTATTGATTTAGACCTGTCGGAGAGGCCTTGTCTACTGAATACCCCATAGGAGGGATGATATGGTAGTATACATAAACAACTCTGAAAATTCCAGCCAGGGAATCTTGACAGCTGATAACACTTTCAGCAAAGTGTCTGAGTACAAAAGTAATTCCCCAAAATCAGTAGCCTTCTTATATACAAATGTCAAATGGGATGAGCAAGAAATCAGGGAATATCTTTTACAATTGAAAATATCTTCAGTTAATTCTAACCAAGCAAGTGAAAGAATGACTTCTATGATAAAATCGTTAAGTCATTGAAGAAAAAAATTGAGAAAGATATCAGAAGTTGGAAAGGTCTCCCATGCTCATGGGTCAGTAGGATTAATATAGTAAAAATGGTCATCCTACCCAAAGCATTATACAAATTTAATGCAATCCCCCCATTAAGATTATCACAATTCTTCACAGATCTTGAAAAGACAATCTTCAGCTTCATATAGGAACAAACACAACAAAACAAAAAACACCAGGATAGCTAAAACTGAATAACCAAAGAACTATTGGAGGAATCACCATCCCAACCTCAAACTGTACTACAGAGCTATAGTTGTAAAAATGGCATGGCACTGAAACAAAAACAGACATGCTGATAAATGGAATCAGTTGAAGACCCAGACATAAATCCACACATCTATGGACTCCTGATTTTTTTTTTTATTAAGAAGTCAGAAATACACATTGAGAGAAAGGCAGAATCTTCCACAAATGGTGCTGCTCAGACTGGATGGTGTGTTTTGGGAACTACATTTCATGGAGCATATTGGAATTTCAAAAATGTTCAAGTCTTTAAATCAGTGAGATAGTGAAGAATCTTATGGAGTTGTCTATAGCTTGAACAAAATCTGGAAGAGTCCATCAAACCTTAATCCACAGGATTCTGTAATGGCTACAGTGAAAAACAATTAAAACCCAAGGCAAAACAATAACAACAACAAACAACATTCTTTGTGTTCTTCCACAACACCATAAGCTCCCCCCCCTTTTTTTTTTGGTTTTTCAAGACAGGATTTCTCTGTGTAGCCCTGGCTATCCTGGAACTCACTCTGTAGACCAGGCTGGCCTCAAACTCAGAAATCTGCCTGCCTCGGTCTCCCAAGTGCTGGGATTAAAGGCATGTAGCACCACTGCCCAGCTTTCTTTCTTTCTTTTTTTTATAAGCCCCCATTCCTAATCCAGTTCTCTTAGCTAAAAGAATGAGTTATGTAAGTTTTATAATTATTACATTGCTGTAAGTAGAGTGCTTACTTTTTAATATTTTAGGTTGTTTGGAATATGTTAAATAATTTCAAAAGCTAAACATATCATTTTGATGTAACAAAAATTTAAATACTTTTTAAAAAAGGTTTGTCATGTCTTTTGTTGCTACAGCAATAGCAGCATAGACTGAGTAACTTAAGTAACAAACATGTAAGGAACAGAGCTACAACTCAGCCCTGGGTTTGTCTCTTAGTACTACAAAGAAAAACACAAGAACAATGAAACATTTTTCACAGTGCTAGAGGTTAGAGAGCAAGGCAGGCACTGAAAGATCTGGTGCCAGGCAAGAACTACTTCCTGAGCCATGGACAGCAGCCTCCTTGCCCCCATCTTTATGAGATACAAATAGAGCATTCCTGCTCTGGCCCACTGTCTCCCTCTCCCTTTGTCATGCAAACATTAATCCAATAGTGGAGATTTCACCCTATGACCTAATTACTTCTCAAGACCCCATCTTCAAATACCATCATAGTGGGGCTTCAATATTTAAATTTTGGAGTGATGCAAATCAGTCCTTAGTAAAAGTTAAAAAGATCTCACTCATTAGACTTATAACTCCAAATTACTAAATACTTAAAAACACTACTAAATGACAAATTATGTTTTCATTAATGTATATGCAATTTTTAAATTTTATGTATGTGTTTGTTATGGGTATAGGTATGTGTGCTTGTGTACACACAGCCGTGTGGAGACCTGACTTTGAACTTCTGATATTCCTGCCCTCCTTCTCCTGACTGCTGGAGCTCCGGGTCATTATATCCTATCTCTTCACATATTGTTTGAATGGTGAAGTCTCTAAGAGGAAAAATGAAGATTTTGTTGGTTAGAATTTCTATAAACTCATAAGGATATAAATGTACTTATACATTTATATATGTATATTATATTATATATTTAAATATGTATACATTTATAAGTATAATTTCTATTGTATACATTTATATAAATATAGATTATGTATTGTATATTTGAATAATAAATGAATATATTATATTTATAAATATAAATATGTTATAATTTTGTATATTTATAAATTCATATATATATATGTGTGTGTGTGTGTGTGTATAAAAATGACCACTTAGGATTAGATAATCTATAACAGTTCTCATCTATGGAGCAGTTTGAATCTTCTTCTCTTATGAAATGAATAGTTGCCTATAGCTCTTCATCTAGGGGTAGACTAACTGGAGTCAACAGATTGTGTGTGCATGTGTGTCTGTGTGAAACAATAATAATTAAAGGAAAATAGGTCATGAATTTGAGGGGGAACACTGAGGAACTGGAGTGGGGCAAGAGTGAGTTAGAAATGTTATTAATACAGTACTCATGTATGAAATTCTCAAAAAAAAATTAAAAATAAAATAATGACCAAAAAAGTTTATAAACTTTTAAGTCTTACTTGAAATGTGAATGAATAATATAAGAAATGAGCAACATGTAAATTTTGTTTACATAAAAACGCTAAAATGATATAGCCTCTGTTACTTCCAATACAAAAAAAAATGTGTTTGTATCAGAAAATGTTTATTTTTCTGTGCAGCTGAAAACAAGCAGCAACACTTGAGTACACCAAGACAGCAAGAAGATAATATATCTAATTCGATAAACTTATATTCTATTATATCCATCAAAAATAATAATTAAATAATACATTTTAGTTAACAAGTGTCTCAAAAGAAATAATTAAAACAAATGTAAGAAACAAAAAAATTATAGCAGTAATCTATTAAATTGAAAACAGAAAATCAACAGTGACAAACCCCAAAATTGACTAATTAAAATGATAAATAGAACTAATAAACATGGAGTCACGATAACCAGTAAGAAGAGAAGACACAAGTGCAAGTGGTAGAAAGGAAAGAGGATCAATGACTGCTGATCATATAGACATTCAAAATATTACAAAGGAACATGCTAGACACCATGAAAGACGCTGAGTCAATAATAATGTCCTTTCAAAACACAAAGCTTACAGAGCCTTACTTGGTACCGTGACTGGCAAATTCAGCTATGCTTTGAAAAAAGGAGTGACAGCAAATTCTGTGAACTTTTTTTCCCCAAAACAGAAGCAGAGGGAGTTCCTATCAGCAGTAAGTGAGGCGAGCATTACCATGGCTCTAAAAGTAAAACATTAAGACAAACAGAACAGGCCAGTGTCTCTTACGAGCCCAGACATAGAAACTCAGGCAGAAACTGGCAAATTGTGTTCAGTGAAGTAAAAATGAAAGAGTCAGTTGATAAAATATTTACCTGGCGTTCTTGAAAACCTGGGGTTGATTATCTGCCCCACATAAACTAGGTGTGCCATTAGCCTGTATCCTCAGCTTGGGAGGGAGGGGCAGGAACACTAATTTAGGGGTCAATCTTCGATGCTGAACAAGTTGGAAACCAGTCTGGGACACATGAGGTCTTGTCTCAAAACCAGAAAGTTAAAAAGTGGGATTTATTCTAGATATGCAAATCTGGTTGAATATGTAAAAATCAATGTAGTCAGAAGAAGGAAGACCAAAATGTGGACACTTCATTCCTTCTTAAAAGGGGGAAACAAATACCCACATAAGGAGTTGCAGAGATTAACTATGGAGCAGAGACTGAAGGAAGGACAAGCCAGCCTAAATATAGCTGT
>NW_022196901.1:5059908-5065868 GCF_008632895.1 Mastomys coucha
TACAGGGTCCTCAATGAAGGAGTTAGAGAAAGGACCTATGGAGCTGAGGGGTTTGCAGCTCCTTAGGATGAACAACAATGTGAACTAACTAGTACCCTCAGAGCTCTCAGGGACCCAACTACCAACCGAGGACTATACATGGTGGGACTGATTGTTCTGGCAGCATGTGTATAGTAGAGGATTGCAAATTCGATCATCAATAGGAGGAGAGGACCTCGGCCCTGTGAAGGTTCTGTGCCCCAGTGTAGGGGAATGCCAGGGCCAATAAGCGTGAGAGGGTGGGGTGGCAAGCATGGGGAGGGGGGAGGCAACAGGGGTTTGTTCTTGTTGTTTTTGTATGTTTGTTTTTTGGAGGGGAAACTGGGAAAGGAGAAATCATATGACATGTAAATAAAGAAAATATCTAATAAAAAATGGAAAAAAAATCAATGTAGTCCACTGCAACAACAAACTAAAGGATAAAAATAATAGGAGCATAATCATAGATGTAGAATTATGATATGACAGAAATAATTAATTGCAGTGAAACCTCTCACAAACTCAGAAAAGGGAGAACTTCCCGGCTTGATGAAGAATATCCATTAAAAGCACACTTATTGATAAAATCCTAGATGTCGTTCCTCTCAGATCAGGGACAGCACTGAGGTGAAAGCTCACCCTTCTACTCAATGTGGGAAGAAAGGATTGCCTCACTGTCAGGTGACCATACGAAAGCAGAAGGTGAACACAACACCAACGTCATACCTTCAACAGCAACGGGAATGAGCTCCAAACGAATGGGTGCACAAAGAAAACAAAACAAGATAAAAACACCTAGAAAGTAAGAGGAAAAACCCGGCCAGCCTTGGGTTGTCTGTGGCTAGTGAGACCCAACGCCAAAAGGATGATCCAGGAGTGAACAGATGATCCGCTCTTCACTGCAACTAGAAACATTCAGCTGTGTTACCAAGGAATTCAGTTTCTCTTTGGTGAGCCTTTTTTTTTTTTTGGTTTTGTGCTTTACATATTTGTACTGGCTGGTTTTGTGTGTCAACTTGATACAAAGCTGGAGTTATCACAGAGAAAGGAGCTTCAGTCGGGGAAGTGCCTCCATGAGACCCAGCTGTGGGGCATTTTCTCAATTAGTGATCAAGGGGGTAGGGCCCCTTGTGGGTGGTGCCATCCCTGGGCTGGAAGTCTTGGGTTCTATAAGAGAGCAGGCTGAGCAAGCCAGGGGAATCAAGCCAGTAAGGAACATCCCTCCATGGCCTCTGTATCAGCTCCTGCTTCCTGAGCTGCTTGAGTTCCAGTCCTGACTTCCTCTGGTGATCACCAGCAATGCGGAAGTAAGCTGAATAAACCCTTTCCTCCCCAACTTGCTTCTTGGTCATGGTGTTTGTGCAGGAATAGGAAACCCTGACTAAGACAATGTTCTTTGCATGTTTTTAGGGGATTCCTGTGTGTACAGACGTGTGAGTCTCTGTCTACATGTATATCTTGTGCTTTTTCTTTGACTCTTTTTTTGTTGTTGTTTGTTTGTTTTGTCCTATTCTGATTTTTGGGTTTTGTTTTTGTTTTATCTTATATTGTTCAGTTGCCTGTTTGTTTTCCAATGAGAGACACAAAGGAGATGGATTCTGATGGGAAGAAAGGTGGGGAGGATTTTGGAACATTTGGAGGGGAACATTTATAATCTGTAATCAGATTATATTGTATGAAAAACATCTATTTTCAATAAAAGAAAAAACCTTTTGAGATAGATATTTTCGAGAGAATAAAAAGATAAGCCACAAACTGGGGAGAAACATCTCCAAAACACATCATCTGAAAAAGGCCTGGAAGCCAAAATACACAAAGAGCGTAAATTTCAAAAATAGGAAAGCAGGATCAGATGACCTGTCTGGAATCCTTAAAGGTCTGTACTGAAGGAATGATGGCACTCACCATTTAAAACAGAGACTTCGGAGGTAGTGGCAGGAGGATCAGAAGAAATTCAAGGTCACTCTGCATAGTGAGTTTGAGACCAGCCTGGGCTCTTGAGACTGTCTCAAGACAAAAAAAAAAAAAAACCCGAGAGCTAACCCGGATGAGGAATGAAAACAGAAAGATGTGATGTTAACATACATACATACATACATACATACATACATACATACATACCTGTAATTTCAATGTCAGTGAGTAAAAGGGAATTTTAAGTGAGGGCCATCTTGGGCTAAGTAGCTTCATTTATTTGTTTGTTTGTTTGTTTGTCTGTTGTGGGGATATGAGGGTGCAGAGGGAGTGTGCCTTTCACATAGTCCAAGATAGCTTCAAACTCTGATCCTCTTGCCCTCAGCCTCTTGAGTGTTGGGATTACAAGGAAGAGCCACCTTGACCACGTCCTTCTTTTCAAATTGAAACATAAAATGAAATAAATTTCCTTTAACCTTGCTTTAGCTGATTCCCACAAACTTTAACAAGTGCTGCTACAAATTAGTTTTTCTGGTCTGTATTTATGAGTACATAACAGGTTTCCAGATATTTCTTAATGGCTTAATTCCACTTTTATCTGATGTTAGATACTTGTGTTTTCTTTTCATTCTTTTACTTTCTCCAACATAATATTTTTATTTATTATTTGGGAATTTCACATAATGCACTCTGATCACGTTCACTTTCTAGTCCTCTCAGGTCCATACCCCCACCCTTGTAACTCACCCCCAAATAAAAGGAAAAAGAAAAAGAAAAAAAAGTTCAAATTGTGTTGCCCATATCCTCACTGGAACATGGTCAAAATCTCTGTGATCAACATGAGTCATTCCCCACCTGCACCCGCAACAGAAGCCATCAGTTGTGGAGAGCTACATAACTGCACCCTTATCACAGCTTTTAAGAGTTCGCTTTGATGGCTTTCTTTTTAGGCGGTCACTTTTGGAGAGGGGTGTTTGGGGTGAGGTAGGGGTTGTCATCGCAGCCTTCTGTGTTCCTCCTTCTCACTCCTGTCTATAGTCATAGATAACACTGCAAAAGATGCTTCCTTGCCCTTTACAATCAGTGGGAGTACGGTTCTTGGATCCCACTTGGTTTCCGCAGTAGCACAGACGACCACATGGCCTCCGGAACAGCTCCGATCATGGAGGTCTTTCACAGAGGTGCCATCCACAACATTAACTGTTCTTCATTTCGGACATCCTGTTGTTACTCAGAGCCAAGGCATATTCGGAAGCTGAGTCTGCTTAAGTTCCAGGTTGCTGCCCACCACCCTACTGGCCACACTCAGCCATGACATGTTCCCCCATCCACTACAGCCTTCACTCTGTCACTCATCTGTGTCTCATCTCTAATTCTGCCTCTCTCTCCACCTTGCATGCACTGCTCTGCTCTTCAATCTCTACCTTTCCTAACTCTCCATGGTATATTCCTTCCTCATTGTGGCATTGGAAACTGCGGAGTGTCACACATTTTGTTAGTTTGTTTTCCCCAAACAGCTTTACATGCAAATAGTCACTGCAATGAGTTGTTGGTCTGGTTCATGGTTTCTGGTTTCTGAACCCCATAAATATGGAACCATCACCTAGACTAGTCTGCAATACCCTGTTGTTGCCCGGAACCAGGCTGATATTGCTTGCGCCTAGGCAGGGCATCCGGAGCAGGTTTTGTGGTGGCTTCAGGCAGCACCATTGCCCCGCACTGTCTCCCAGAAGAGCAAGCAGCACTGGCTGCAGCCTTGGAGGCTCCACCCTGCGGGGCAGGGCCTGACCTTTTTGCCAAAGATATAGTCTTGTCATTCTCCCCAAGAGGGCTCTCGGTTCGGGCCATCTTCTTTTCCAATTTTGTGAATCCACTTTTTAAAAGCAACTTCCCATTTGACATACCTTTTTTTTTTCTTTTGGTAGCCCTATCACCAGCAGCAGGTAATTCTGTACACTTCAAGTGAACATGGTGATTCCATCCCAACAGGCACATATCTCCCTCAACTTCATTAAGTGTGCACTAGAGAGATAAGAATGTCTAATACTTATTGGGTATGGTCTGGATTACCTAGCATCTAAATCATCTGAATAGCAGGGACATGAAGGACACAGCTAAACAGTCCTTCAAGGTGAGTTCACGGAGAATTTTACGCTGGCTTTTGTCTGTGAATGCACTATTAAGAGAGAAATGCAACCTCCCATGTGGTATCTAGGGTAAGAACTGTTATAGAAGAAAAAGCTACCTTGAAATCATCCACACATTTCCAAGATGATAAATCAAAACTAATATCCTAGAGTAAGGTGGTAGTGGTCATGGTGGTGGAGGAAACTGTACAAGGAATTTCTGATGTCTGTTTGGAAGCTTCACCTGTCAAATAAAGCTGATTTGGTCTGCAGTTAAGGCAGGAGACAGAAGATGGGAGTTCCGGTAGGAAGCAAGGAATCTGGGACAGAGCCAGAGAACATGGAAGAGGACAGAAGCATGGGAGCTGAGCAGAGATAACCAGCCACATGGCAGAACTTAGAATAGAAAAATGGGATGATTAATTTATGAGCTAGTTGAAGAACAGCCAAAGCATATGACCAAGGTATTTGTAAATATAATTCGAGTTTCAGAGTTGTTATTCCGGGAACTTGGGGAAAGGGGGAACCCGCCCCCTCCTCCACACAAACATTTTTACAGGAAACAGTTTAATAGAGTCCTTCAAGGTTAGCTAACAGTGAATTTTACCATTTTATTTGTCTGCAAGCGTATTATTAGGAGAGAAATGCAACCTCCCATATTGTATCAGTGCTGTTTATTTTAAAAATATATAGTGTTAACTATATTCAGTTGGATTGAAAATGACAGGAGAGGAACGGAGGGGCTTGGGGGTACACAACAATTTCCTACCCCTACTTGTCACCATGTCCCAGTCCCCAAATCTGATGTCAGAGACCCCATGCTCTACCAAAGGCCATGCCAGATGCCAGAATACAGGCCCTAATTTGGGCAGAGATTCTCTGTTCAACGACTGGCCAGAAGACCAGAGAAGAATCAGAAACAAGGGAACAAAACACCCATCCAAGAAGATAAACTCAGAAATCAGCACCTATAGCCCAGCTACTCTACTACAGCAAGCCGTAAATAATTGAAATAGACAAATTTCAGCTCTAAGATCCAGAAAATATTTTCAACAAAATGATGAAAGAAAAATTTTCGGATGGAGAGATGGCTCAGCAGGTAAGAGGCCCAATTGCTCTTCTGAAGGTTGTGAGTTCAAATCCCAGCAACCACATGGTGGCTCACAACCACCCATAATTAAATCTGACACCCTCTTCTGTGTACTCATTTATAATAATAAATAAATCTTTTTAAAAAAAAAAAAGACAACACCCAGAGGAAGCTCCACTCCTAGACGCTCTGACACACCCAGGATCAGAGGTGAGGAGGACATAACATCTGTCTCAACACTGGGAGTAACTGGGACCAGCGGGACCAGGCACACAGGAACTCCGCCAGCCCAGTGGCTCAGGTTTCTTCTGGTCTGTCTGGGCTGGTGCCCTGAGCAGACCTTGGGCACAAGCTCCACAGCCAGTCCCACAACACCCAGAGGAAACTCCAATCCCAGGCGCTCTAACAAGCCCAGGGTCACAGGATCACAGAGACAGCTTGACTCTGAGGAGTTCTGACACAACCAGGATCACAAGAAGGACAGGCTCCAGTCAGATTTAGCAAGGGCAGGTAGCACTAGAGATAACCAGATGATGTGGAGCAAATGTAAGAATATAAGCAACACAAACCAAGGTTCCTTGGCATCATCAGAACCTAATACTCCCACCATAGCAAGTCCTGGACACACCATTTCACCGAAAAAGCAAGATTCAGATATAAAATTACTTCTCATGGTGATGATACAGGACTTAAGAACCCTCAAAGAAATACAGGAGAACACAGGTAAACAGCTAGAAGCCCTTTAAGAGGAAATACAAAAATCCCTTAGAGAACTACAGGAAAACACAATCAAACAGGTGAAGGAAATGAGC
>NW_022196901.1:5066147-5078313 GCF_008632895.1 Mastomys coucha
CCAGGCTACTATACCCAGCAAAATTTTCAATTACCATAGATGGAGAAAACAAGATATTCCATGACAAACCAAAATTTACACAGTATCTTTCCGCAAATCCAGTCCTACAAAGGATAATAGATAGGAAACATCAACATAAGGAGCAAAACTACACCCTAGAAGAAGCAAGAAAGTAATCTCTCGACAGTACCTGACTAATACAGATGTAGAGGCTCACAGCCATCCATTGAACTGAGTACAGGGTCCTCAATGAAGGAGTTAGAGAAAGGACCTATGGAGCTGAGGGGTTTGCAGCCCCTTAGGACGAACAACAATATGAACTAACTAGTACCCTCAGAGCTCCCAGGGTCTCAACCACCAACCAAGGACTGCACATGGAGGGGTCTGATTGTTCAGGCAGCATGTGTATAGTAGAGGATTGCAAATTCAATCATCAATAGGAGGAGAGGACCTTGGCCCTGTGAAGGTTCTGTGCCCCAGTGTAGGGGAATGCCTATAAGGGCCAATAAGTGGGAGAGTGTGGGGTGGCAAATATGGGGAGGGGGGAGGCAACAGGGGTTTGTTTTTGTTGTTTTTGTTTGTTTCTTTGTTTTTTGGAGGGGAAACTGGGAAAGGAGAAATTTACATGTAAATAAAGAAAATATCTAAAAAAAAAAAAAAGCCCTGGAGCGAGAGAGCAATCAACATTAGATAGTTACCACCAATCCCACAATTCCAAGTTATTCACTCATCCTAAATTATCCAAGGCATGTAATGCAATTAAAACTCACCTTGAGGTTCCATTTTTTCTGTAATCCAGGTGAGGAATAAGTTTGTTTGTGTTTTAAGCAATAAACTTCAACAACGAAGTGATTCCAGGGGCACCTGTCAACTGCCCGTAATATCCTGTTAGCTATTTGGGAAACAGAAAGAGAGAAGACTCTTGTCCAGGTTCTGGGGTCAGGTGACAAGGTCCCGGACAACCTGGTCCTGTATCTCCAACCCTTGCTTTTCCATGATCACAGACAAACCTGCACAGCTGGAGGAGAGTGGGTTTCGGTGGCCACGCCTCCACATACCTCACTGGAAGCTGCTGGCTCTGAGAGGCCTTTCCTCTGGCCCCCTCTGGCTCCCTTCAAACAACTGGACCACATACGTGTATGTGTATGGTCACCTTTGGAGCCCTCTTTTCTGTCTCCAAACACTGTTTATAAAGCGATCAATGGTTATAAATTAGAAAAAAATAAAAAAAGAAAGAAAGTAATCTTTCAACAAATCCACACAAGCCTAACTCTACCTCTTACAACAAAAACAACAGGAAGTAACAATTACTTTTTCTTAATATCTTAATGTGAAAATTAATATTAATTTTCCTAATAACATTTCCTAATCAATTGAAATCCAAAAACATGAGGAATTAGAAATTTATTGACTGTTATCTAATGGTCTCTCTAATTTGGTAATTGGAGAAATAGGTCCAATATTATACAATCCATATACACTTTCAGCTTGTTTGTGACAGTGTCTTGCTGTGTACAACATAATGGTCTTGAGATCTTGCTTCTCCTATCTCAGCCTCTCTATTAGTAGTATTGTTTATTTCATGTTTTTACAGTATACTATGGTTTTCAGAACAGCTTACATATTTTAAAAGTATTTATATACCCAAAAGTAATGTAGACAATTAAATTGGGAGGGGGCTTGTAAGAGAACAACAAAGTGTGAGACTGAATGCTCTGCTTGACATTTGTAACTCTTGTATCAAGTTACCACAGTAAGAGACAAGATCTTAAGCTCTACTAAATACAAAACAAACAAACAAACAAAAACACTTTATATATTCATGTTCATTTAAGAAAATATTAGTAGTGATGTATTATTTTGAAATATACAGCTAATACATTAGTAGTTATTTTAAATTTATATTGAGGAAAACATATGTATTTTCAGTATTGCCATAGACAAGCATCTATATAAGACTGTTAAATTGATTGTTGTTTTATATCAAACAACTTTTATAATACTCATTTTTATTGTTATAATATTTTATAAATTTTAAAGAATATGATAAAAAAGATATTGTAGGTATTGAGAGGGGGTCTCTGGGAGGAGTTAGGGTACAAAAGGAAAATAAGAATGTGATTTAATTCTATTTACTTACAATATGTTTTTAAAATTAACAAATTCAAATAAGTTGAAAGCATGTAACTTTTCTCATCATATTGCAATAAAACTTAAAAAAGTAAAAAAAAAGAAAAAAAGAAAAAAATTCCTAACCTAAAGAACAAAATGCCTATAAAGGTACAAAGTGTAAGATTCCCAAAAGCAGCTTAAAGAACACAAAATAGATTGGACCAGAAAAGAAAGTTCCCTTACCACGTAATAATTGGAACACTAAACATACAAAATGAAAAAGAGTGTTATTAATAGCTGCAAAGTGAAAAGGCTAAGTAAAGTAAAAAGGCAAACCTACTAGAATTTCACCTGTCATCTCAATGGAGACTCTAGAATACAGAAGGCTTGGATAAATGTACAATAGACTCCAAGAGATTACAGAGGCCAGCACTGACTACTATACCTAGAAAAACTATCAATCACCATACATGAAGAAAACAACACCTTCCATGATAATGTAAGATTCAAATGAGATCTATCTACAAATCCAGTCTTACAGAAAGTACTATAAGAAAAACTACAACCCAGAAGGAAAACTACACCCATAAGAACACAGGAAACACATAATATCACACTAGCAAGACCAAAAAAGAGAAACACACACCACCATTACCAATAACAATATATCAGGTATCAACAATCACTGATTATTAATATCGATCAGTATCAATGGACTCAACCCCCCAATAAAAAGACACAGGCTAACAGAATGGATATGAAAAAGGGATCCATCAGTCTGTTGCATATAAGAAACATACATCAACATCAAAGATAGAAATTATCTCAGAAGGTTGGGAAAAGGCAAACTGGTATAGACATTCTAATATCTAACAAAAATAGACTTCAAACCAAAAATTAATGAAAGGCATGAAAGGTGATAGGGAAGGACACTTCATACTCATCAAAGAAAAAAAAATCTTCCAAGATGACATCTCATTTTTAGCATCTATGTCCCAAAACCAAAAGCACCAATGTTGTAAAAGAAACATTACTAAAGCTTAAATCACACGTTGACCCTCACACATTGATAGTGGGAATATTCAATATTTGACTCTGAACAATGGACAGATCATCCAAACAAAAACTAAACAGAGAAATAATGGAGCTAACAGACATTATGAATTAAATGGACTTAATAGACATCGACAGAACATTTCACTCAAACACAAAGGAATATATCTTCTTCTCAGCACTTCATAGAACTTTCTCCAAATTGTCAAAGCAAGGCTCAACAGATACAAGAAACCTGAAATAACTTTCGGTATCCTCTCAGACTACTACAAATTAAAGCTAGATGTTAACAACAACAGGAACAATAGAAAGCCTACAAACTCATGAAAACTGAACAAGTCTCTATTAAATAAAATTGAGTCAAGGCAGAAATAAAGAAATTAAGGAGTTTCTAGAATTCAATGAAAATGAATATACAACATACCTAGACTTTACAGAACACAATGAAAGCAGTGCCAAGAGGAAAGTTCATAGCACTAAGTGCCTACATAAAGAAATAAGATCTCATACTAGCAACATAACCTGAAAGCTCTAGAACAAAAAGAAGCAAACACATCCAAGAGGAATAGACTGTAGGAAATAATCAAACTCAGGGCTGAAAACAATAAAACAGTAACAAAGAACAATACAGGGAATCTATCAGTGAAGTAAAAAAAAAAAATTGGTTCTTTGAGAAAATAAGATAGACATAACTTTAGCCAAACTAATTAATAGACAGAGAGAGAATATCAAAATTAACTAAATCAGAAATGAAAAAGGGAACATAACAACAGGCACTAAGGAAATCCAAAGAATCATTAGATCATACTTCAAAAACCTATAATCCACAAAATTGTAAATATCTAAAAAAAAAAATGGACAATTTTCTTGGTGGATACTACTTGCCAAAGTTAAATCAAGATTAGATAAACAATTTAAATAGACCTATAACCCATAGGAAATAGAAGCAGCCATTAAAAGTCTCACAACAACAACTACAACAACAACAACAACAACAGCCCAGGGCCAGATGGTTTTAGAGCAGAATTCTACCAGACTTTGAAAGAAGAGTTAATGCCAATACTCCTCAAATTCTCCAAAAAAATAAAAACAAAAGGGACATTATCAAAATCATTTTATGAGGCTACAATCACTCTGATACTCAAAACCAATTACAGACCAATTTCCCTTATGAGCATAGGTGGAAAATATGCAACAAAATACTTGCAAACAAAATCCAAGAACACATCAAAAAGATTATCCACCAAGATCAAGTAGGATTCATCCCAGAGATGCAGGATGGTTCAATATGTGAAAAAAATCAATCAATATAATCCACTATATAAACAATCTAAAAGAGAAAAAACTGACATGATCATCTCACTAGATGCTGAAAAAGCCTTTGACGAAATCCAACATCCCTTTAGGATAAACTTCTTAGAGAGACTAGGGGTAAAATTGGTGGAGGCCAGCTCCAGACCTCTTAGTTCTCTCTTGAAGGTAGCAGAAGGCAAAGGGCAATGGTGACATGGGCAAGACTTGATCTTGTGAGAGACTAGGATTGCTTTTTTATATATTAACTTTTACCTGTCTTGATTTGTTAGCATTGAAGCTTTGTACAGATAAACCCAGTCAATATTTTATCTTCTGTCCTTGCACCTCCAAGAAAACATTAGTTCCTTTTTATGATCTTTGGTTGTTTTACAGCCTCCAGGAATGTGTTCTAAGTTGTAAATGCCTGCTTTCTATATCAGAAGCAATTAACTCCTGACACATCAAGACTGACAGAGTTCTTTTTTTTTATTTTATGTATATGAGTACACTTATAGCTGTCTTCAGATACACCAGAAGAGGGCATCAGATCCCATTACAGATGGTTGTGAGCCACCATGTGGTTGCTGGGAATTGAACTCAGGACCTCTTGAAGAGCAGTCAGTGCTCTAAGCCAGTCAGCCATCTCTCCGGCCTGACTGGCAGAGTTCTAATTGCAGTTTTCATATCATATAGGGCTTTAGTAGCAATCCTACTATAAAGGGCTTAATAATTACTAGCATAATTTTAGGAATGTTTAAAGGATCATCACTAATTAAGAAACTATTTATCTACTATCTATAAGACTCTCTCATATATATATACATATATCTCTCATATATATACACATATACATATATATATATCATATATACATACATGTATATATATATGTATATGTATACACACACACACAGGAAAGGGATATTAAAAGTAAGAATCTTTCATAAAATATTGTCCCTTTGGCTTTGCCGGAAAAGGGCTCACTCATTGTAATTCACAGTCCACAATGAAACCATCTCAATAAGATCACATGCTTTTTAGCCTCCCCTAGATGGTTCCTGGCAAAGGGAACATATTCAAACATAATAAAGGCAATTTTCAATAAGCCTATAGCCAACATCAAATTAAATGAAGAGAAACTCCAAGCAATTCCACTAAAATCAGGAACTAGACAACGCTGTTCACTTTCTCCATATGGTAAAGTACTTGAAATTCTAGCTAGAGCAGTAAAATAACAAAGGAATCAAGGGGTTACAAATTTGAAGGAATAAGTCAAAGTATCACTAATTACAGTTGTTATGATAGCATACATATATGTCCTCAAAAATTCTAGCAGGGAACTCCTAGAGCTGACAAATACCTTCAGCGAAGCAGCTGGATACAAGACTAACTCAAATCAGCAGCCCTCCTAATATACAAATGACAAGTGGACTGAGAAAGAAATCAGGGAAACACCCTTCACAATAGTCACAAATAATATATCATGGGGTGACCCTAACCAAGGAACTATAAAAAAAAATCTTCAAGTCTTTGAGGAAAAAAACTGAAGAAGATATTGGAAGATGGAAAAATCCCCCATGCTCCTGGATTGGTATGATTAACATAGTAAAAAATGGTGCTCTTAAAAAAATAAAACACAACAAACAAACAAAACAGCAACAAACAATCTTCAGATTCAAAGTAACCCCCCTCAAAATTCCAACACAATTCTTTGCTCACGTTAAAGGACAATGGTGAACTTCGTATGAGAAAACAAAAAACCCAGGTTAGCTAAAACAATTCTAAACAATAAAACGTCTGAAGGTATCACTATCCCTAATTTCAAGCTGTACTATAGAGCTATTGTAATAAAAATCATATGGTATAGGCATAAAAACTAGACATCAGCAAGTCACATAACTCAATTAAAAATGGGGAACAGATCTAAACAGACAATTCTCAATAACAGTATCTCAAATGGCTGAAAAACAATTTAAAACATCCTCAATATAGTAAGCCATCAGAAAATGCAAATCAAAATTACTTTGAGATTTCATCTTACACCTGGCAAAATGGCTAAGATCAATAATAAGTGACAGGTCATACTTGCAAGGGTGTGGAGCAAGGCTAACACACTTCTCCATTGTTGGTGGGAGTGCTAACTTTTACAGACACCATGGAAACTAATAAGACAGTTGCTCAGAAAAAAGGAAACCAATCTACTGTAAGACCAAGTTACACCATTCCTGGGCATATACCCAGAAGATGCCCCACTATACCATAAGAACAATTGCTCACCTATGTTCATAACAGCTTTATGCATAATAAACAGAAACTGGAAACAACCTATATGTCTCCCATTGGAACAATGAATAAAGAAAATGTGGTCATTTGCACAATGGAGTATTACTCACCTGTTAAAAACAATGACATCATGAAATTTGCAGGCAATTGAATGGAATTAAAAACAAACACCCTTCTCCACCCTACACACACACACACACACACACACACACACACACACACACACAATCTGAATCCTGAGTGCATTAACCCAGAACAAGAAAGACAAACATGGCATGTACTCATTTATAAGTAGATTACTAGCTGTAAAGTAAAAGACAGTCATGCTACATTCTACAGACCCAGAAAAGCTAAGCAACAAGTAGGGCCTAAGCAAAGATGCAAGGATCTTCCAGAGAAGGGGAAACTGAATAGATTTCTCAGGCAGACTGGAGGCAGGTTGGGCTGGGAACAGGAGGAATCAGGTTGGGGAGGGAGAGAATACTAGGAGAAACAACTGGAATTGGGAGGATTTGGGGCGGTGTGTGTGTGTGAGGTGGAAACCTAGTGCAATGGAAACTCCATGGAATCTATGAGAGTAACCCTAGCAAAGACTCTACTAACAGGGGACATGGGGGCTGAACTGGCCATCTTCTGTAACCAGGCAAGGCCTCAAGTAAAGGGATTGGGACACCAACCCTGCCACAACTCTTAAATCTACAGACAGGACAGACAGATATTGTCCTGTCTCCAGAGTGTGCTGGGAGTAGAACCTAGCAGAATAATCATCAGAGACCAGAGAGACTTCATCCAGCAACTGATGGGAGCAGATGCAGAATGCCACATTCAAACATTAGACAGATCTCAGGTAATCCTGCCGAGGAGTGGAAGGAAGGACTGGAGGAGCCAGAGGGGTCAAGGACACAGCAGGAGGGCATGGCCTAGAGAATCAACTGATGGGGATTCATGGGAACTTGTAAAGATCAGGGGTCCTGTAGGACTTGAACTTAGGTCCTCTGTGTGTTATGGCTGAGTAGCTTGGTGTTCTTGTGGGAATCCTAACAGTGGGAGCAGAGGCTGTCCCTGACTCTTGTCTATTTGTGGGACCCTTTTCCTCCCATTATGTTGCCTTGTCCAGATTTGATGTGAAGGAATGTGCCTGGTCTTATTGTAAGCTTGTTATGACTGTGTTTGTTTGATGTTCCTGGGTGGCCTGCTCTTCTCTGAGAGGAGGAAGGTATCTGGGAGACAGGAGAGGTGTGTGTGGCAGTTGAGAGGGACTGAGGGAAGTAGAGAGAGAAAAAACTGTGTTTTATATACATTATAATATCAACATACATTATATATTATATACATAATGATATAAATATGATATATAATATGCATATATTATATATTAAAATTAATAAATATACATACCTGCTTAAATAGATTTTAAATACTTAAAAATATAAGTTATGCCAAGTTCCAAGGAAAGTCATAGCCAAGTCCCTGGGCAATTTAGAATAAGATCAAACCATCTTTAGTGTAGTTACACACTTTCTGAAATAGTTATTTTCTGTGACTATTGTGGGGTATCCACCAAAGAATACTACACAGACACAGATTTAAGCCAATAGAAAGTATCGTCCAGCTGACAACTACATCGGGTGGGTTGACATGGTTCAGCTAACGGCAGAAGCCAAACGCAAAGTTAGTACACTGAGACTTTCTCACAACTCTGATTTTGATAGGTCTTTTCAGCTACTGGTGCTGTTTACTTGCTTAGTTTTTACATGCTAAATGGTATTTCTGTCAGTTGAGCTAGGATCTGGGGGGCTATTACATTGATTTATTATCATGAATGTGAAATGAAACACTTGGTCAATGGGACACCAACATTCACAAAGTCATACTTGTCAGTCAAAAAAAAATTTTTTTTTTCAAAGATCTCTGCAGTCATAAAATTAGGCAGATAAAGTAACAACCCGCTGTAAGCTGGGCAGGTTTGGGCAATAACAAGATCAGAGGGCTCAGTGAGTTACAGGAGCAAATGGCGCAGCATCCCATTGCCCCTTTCCCTCTGTTGTATAGATGTGGTCCTAACACAATCCTGGGGGCCATCTCTAAGACTAGCTGGAAAGGGAGGAAATCGAAAACAGCCCATGGATGGGTTTGTGGGTTTAAAAGAAAAATACATGAAACTATCACATAACTCTACTCAGGAGTTGCATGAAAGCCAGTCCTAACAGACAGCTTCCCAATGGCTTCCTTGGCTATCTGTCCCTTTACACAGAAGGAAAAGTGGACCAAGTTTAGAGTACATTGGGACTTACAAGGAATGAGAAATTACACTATTGGCTTTGAAAGAGCCTAGAGAAAAAGAGAAGGAGAGTAAGTGGTGGGAGCACGTGGCAGCAAGAATCTTCGTACATACCCGCAGGTGAACGCCACCTAGGGGGCATGTGAACAAGCGGCTGTGAATGCCCACCTAGGGGCATGTGAACAAGTGGCTGTGAATGCCCACCTAGGGGGCATGTGAACAAGCGGCTGTGAATGCCCACCTAGGGGGCATGTGAACAAGTGGCTGTGAACGCCCACCTAGGGGCATGTGAACAAGCGGCTGTGCAGGTAGGGATGGAAGCAAAAGCATACCTCAGAAGCTAACTTGACCCATTCTCCTGAAGAGATTAGCCAGACATTAATTGGCACAGTAGGAGGTATCTATTGTGCAAGGTGATTTTTTTTTCCTTCCTGAGACAGGATCTAACTATCCAGTCCAGGCTAGTTTTGAACTCATGATCCTCCTGCCTCAGCCTCCTCGGTGCTAAGATTACAGGCATAAGCAACCATACTTAGCAACCACATTTTGAGGGTACACAGAGGGTGTGTCATGTATTGGCATGTCACTAGACAACAGTGTGCTAAACAAGAGGGCTGAATGTACAGTAAAAAAAGAAAAAGGTAGAACAAAAAGGCATAAGAATGTCAACTGTAGCTCTTCTTGCATATAGAATTAACCATAATGGCCACCAAGCAGATACTACTGAATGTATTATACTCTGATACCAGAATATATCATTATATTCATTCATTATCAGATATATCAGAATGCATCAATATATATTATATTCAGATACCAGAATATAATACATTCAGTAGTATCTGCTTGGTGGCCATTATCTTTTGAGTTTTAGTGTATTATCATCTGAAATGTTCAAGAATTTAAGTTCAAAATATTTTATGGTACTCTAGTGCCTCATTAAAAAAAGAACAGATGAAAACAAAGAATAGCTATCCTTGTCATCACTGTTGGGACCCTCTTGCGTTTGTGTTTATTAACTGGGAAAACTGCTGGATTTTAAGCTACAATACCACCTGGCCATTTTAGTTTTCCTGTGCAACGACAGGCAGGTACATCAAAGATTTATCAAAACTGATCCATCAGTAATGTTGTACTCCCACCTGCTGGGGGCTGGCTAGCCTTTGGGGGCACAGTGAGGCCCCTTGAGGAATGTCCCATAGTCATTGACTGTCAACTACCTGCACTTGGCAATGCCAAAAAGCTCCCCTTTTGAGTCAGTGGACATCCAAAGTCACTCCTTAAACATCCTGCAAAACAAAATTCATCTGTGTTTGCCTCCTATAGAATCCTCACCTTTTCTGGATTACACGAGGCACTCAAGGAGCTCAAGAGACTTTTGAGGACTTAATTACATACAGAGTATATGAAAGCTATGATGGAGTAAGGAAACTAGTTTTATGGGATTAGAGGTATCTAGAGGATACTTCAGGGAATACAACTACCACTCAGTTTACTTCTTCCAGTAACAGAGGGCAGTTTTTGGTTGGTGTGATAAATCATGGGCTTAAAAAAGTTGGTTAGCTTCGGGGAGAAAGGGTTTATTTCAGATTACAGGATAGTCTCTCAAGGAGGCAAGCAAGGGCAGGAGCTCAAGACCTGAGTTTGGAGGTAACAACTGAAGCAGAGATGGTGGAGGAACACTGAATAACTGGGCTTGCTCAGTCTGCTTTTTAATACTAGGTCCATGTGCCCATGGATAGATAGCACTACCCATAATGGGTTGGGCCTGCTCTCCTCCTGCATAAGCTATTAAAAAAAAAATCGTATTCATGCCTACAGTCCAAACTGAGGTTCTCCCGTCCAAGTCTGTATCATTTCGAACAAAGACTTCAGAACAAGCCATAAATAGTTGCTTCTGAAAGGCGTACTCAGAAACATGTTTCGTTGCTGACTTTATAAGGATTGTAGTAACTATACGAATTCTCAAACTTGACAACAGAACCACCTTGCTTAAAATTTTCTAAGACTCAAACTCAAAAAATAAAATGTGTATTAATAATAAAGATTGTGCTTAGATATAGAAACTCACTAGTTATCAATGAAAACTTGAGCTGAGGAATGCAACTGAAAAATTAGTGTTACAACTTAGTGAACGGAACTGCTAATGCAGTTGTTTTGCATTTATGTACATATGTATGTACGTATGTATGTACGTACGTATGTATGTAGCATTGCTTGAGCTGACAACTGGAAAAAGCAAAGTTGAAACAAACTGATGTATCAAATATTAAATAAGATTTTTTAAATTGAAAGCACATTACTTTTTACTAACCAAATTGACTTCTTTACCCTGCTTAAGGATACTCGAAGGTGGCTGGAGAGATGGCTCAGCGGTTAAGAGCTGACTGCTCTTCCGAAGGTCCTGAGTTCAATTCCCAGCAACTACATGGTGGCTCACAACCACCTGTTACGGGATCTGATACTCTCTTCTGGTGTGTCTGAAAGGAGCAATGGTGTACTCATATACACTAAATAAATAAATCTTTTTTCTTAAAGATTTATTTATTTATTATATGTAAGTACATTGTAGCTGCCTTCAGACACTCCAGAAGAGGGCGTAAGATCTCATTACAGATGGTTGTGAACCACCATGTGGTTGCTGGGATTTGAACTCAGGACCTTCGGAAGAGCAGTCGGTGCTCTTAACCACTGAGCCATCTCTCCAGCCCTAAATAAATTAAAAAAAAAAAAAAAAAAAAAAAAAAAAAAAAAAAAGGATACTAGAAACCAAATCAGAAGTTTTGAGGGAAGGAGGGAAGAAAACCTGACCAGGTTTTAGTTAAAATTCCTTTGTCCATGTGCTACACCATCATGGCCTAGGCTGAGTGCCTTCTGCATTGTACAACCCATACAGACCATTTATTGCCCTGTTTTAGGTAATCAAACATTTAAACTTTAAGGCCTAGTATTTATTAGGAAGGTCTTGGAGATGTTCTAAATATCTAGTATTTTAGTTCAAATCTAGTCAAATAAAATCTACTGAAGTATTCAGCTTTTATTAACTATAATTAAGGCAAAATAAGACTATATATTTTCCAAGTTTCTAAATTTTTTTATATTCCCAAATAACTGTGTGTGTGTGTGTGTGTGTGTGTGTGTGTG
>NW_022196901.1:5078476-5131869 GCF_008632895.1 Mastomys coucha
TTTGCTCCCTGGAAGTTATTTGTTGACATTTTGCCTTAGTTTCAAAAAATGACTACTACTGGACCCAGGAGATGGCCCAGTAGATAGGAGCCTGCCACCATACCTGACAACTAGACTTTGATCTCTAGGACCTACATGGTAGGAAAGAATTTTCACGGGGAGTCCTCTGACTTCCACAACCATGCCATACCCCTTATACTCACATAAATAAATGTAACAAAATATTTTAAGTGAAGACTAATAATCAACTTCTTAGTGACATTGTATCTTTATGCAGTAGTTAGAAGCACCATCTTTTAGACCATGAAAACCTGTCCTCAGTGGCTAATGTTTCACTCCTGTATACATATACTCAAAGGTAAAAGATGACATTCATCTCACACTTAAAATTTTTCCTGTTTAATAGTCAAGTGACAGATCATGTCATTCCTCCTATGCATTTCAAAACAATTCCAACAACTCAGTACATCTTTTATCATCTAGTACCAAACAAAAAGTGATTTTTAAAGAAATTATTCTCATTTCATTACTTAAATTCCCCTTATGTTTTTTGGGATTGTTTTGAGCCCTGTGATGACTTCAGTTTGCAGGGTCAGGATCCTGACAAAATCCAGCTGAGTCTGTGTCTAGAGCCAATGTTTCTAGTAACTTTCAGAATCCAAATATACCAATTAGTACATTCTTTTTCTTCCTTTCTACGTGAATTGTTTTTAAGCTTAACATGTTGATCATAGAAATCTAGGCTAATAAGCAGTAATTAATAGTATATAATATATAGTGCATAAATTTTGGATAGGTTTCAAAGCTCACCTGTAATTATTTTCAGTGATAAAGCAAATGATATTCATTGTAACTCTCAGGAATATAAAATAAGACAAGTTTTTATTGTATAATTTGTAACAGCTACTCAATCCTATAAAAAATTACAAACATCATCTTAATTAATATATTTACAGACGGTTCCATAAAACAAAGTTGGCAAAAACAAAACAATCCCCAACAACTCCTAGTTATATATATATTTATAAAATTTCAGGAATATAGTTGTCACTTCTGAAAAGCACATTAAATACTAAAATCCAACAAATGCAGAAGTTGAAGGGGAAGAAAAAAATGTTGACAGCAGGCTACTTGAATTTTCTTCCTCCCAAATATCTAAAACATCACATATTCCACTGTTTTCAGTGTAGCTTGTAAAACCTAAAAATTCTGATTTCTCCCCACTTGTCTGAAAAAGGTCCAATAGAGACTGTACTGGTGACCCACAAGTTCTGTCTTCATGTGCAGGAAGATACTCAGTTCTCTTTTTATCCAGTTCAGCACCTGGTTCCACATTTGCTTTCTTTTGCCCTAACATTCTCACTTTCCGCTGGATCTTACCACAAGGCAAATTCTCCATATTCTCAGTGTCACACTCATGAGGCTCCTGAGGACTACAGGGTGAAGTTCTCGCCTTCATTGTTAGGTGCTCTTTTGATGTATTTAATGCCACCACGGGGTCAGAATCATGACCTATCACAACATGAAGGTCCTTATCTTGCAGATCTTTTGCTGAAAACGGTATAATATCTGCAGTTAATTTTGGTTGGGGTAGATTACTTTCTGTACTGAGATGAGAAATTTGTCCACATGACTGTGGCACACCTGGAGTGGTACCTACTCTCTGTTCTCCATCATTTCTATCTACAGTTACCTTGTGTTCAGAACCATCATGAATGCCTTCCAGAGTGTTGTCTTGCAGAGGTAGCTGTGCACAATCTTGCTTTAGGTCAGGCTCACTTGCCTTTAACATGCTCACTGGTTTCCCATCACATCCTTTCAATCCAGTTGAAGAATAGGTTGTGGGCTCTGAAGCAAACACAAGCTTTTCTTCAGGTTTCTGGGTTTCTTCATACTGAGAATTCTGCTCAAGCAGCTGCCCATTGCTTTCTTCTACGTCCTTCTGGAAATTGGGCTCCAATAGTAGCTTCTCCTTTGGTTCAGTGTTTTTCAGGATATTTGCAGAAACAGAAGAAAGGGATCCAACACTGTATTTTATTCTTTATAAAGGAGAGAAAAAAAAAGAAGTTAGAAATTAATAAAACTATGTATGAGTTATTTAGGAAACCAACTTAGGATAACCCTAACACAGAAATCTTAATATTTACTTTAGATTTTTTAAATTAAAACACAAAAATCACCTATATACAGCTGAAAACTCTATTGTACCACCTACCCATTCACATTCTCCCTCCCTGAGATAACCAATACCCTTTGAACTAATTATGAAAAAACAAAATTACATGAATTATATAAACCAAAAAGAGATGACAGTATCTGTATCTGACCCTGATTTTGTTACCTTTAACAAGTATCAGCACTTCAATGTTTTGTTTCAGAACATACTTATTGGAAACTAAAAGCAGAAACACATTTTCCATTTAAACTATTTCATATCAAAGTGAACTAGATCTTTGAACATGTAAAGGTGAACAAGTAACCCTCGAATTTCAAACATATATTTGACCCAAACGTCTTCTTCATGTAGAATCTTAGAATCCTTGGGATGCTACTCTCTTAAACAATCCTAAATTATGCATATGCATGTCAAGTTATCAGGTCACCAATTACACCTTGCATTATACAAGAAACAATGAGCAATATACTATTCACCTGTCTCTCCAATCAGAATGGTTTCCTTTACTTACATATAGTGTTTAAGCAATACAAAAGATTCCCTTTGTGCCTCACTGGTGAGGACTTAGGTATGATCCCTAAAAAGCAAAGCAAAACCAAAATAGGGACTAGAGTTCCTTTCAAAAAATGGGTGTTCAAAAATGTAACAGTAGTCCAACTGGAGACTGACAAGAAGTAAAAAACTGTACTGATAAAACAAACCCTACAGTATATCCATATAAAAGCATTCCTAATCAACAATTTTTTTTCATTTTTTTCCCTGGTTTTTTGAGACAGGGATTCTCTGCGTACCCTGGCTGTCCTGGAACTCCCTCTGCAGACCAGGCTGGCCTCAAACTCAGAAGAAATCCGCCTGCCTCTGCCTCCCAAGTGCTGGGATTAAAGGCATGCGCCACCACTGCCCGGCTCCTAATCAACATTTTTAGGCTGAGTAAAGTGTAAACTACATGGTTTGACACCAGAGGTTGCCAGTGCTGCCTGCTGGTATATCTGGCCTTCACTTTACTTTCTTATGTAATGTTCTGCTGCAAAATAGCCATGCTTGCTGTTCAGTAACAAAGCTGAGCAGAGGTCATTGAGCTCTTCCAATTTACAAAACCTAAAACATCGACTCTGTACTGACCTTAATAAAAAAAATTGTGAGCTCCCTTTCAAAACCATGTCAGGGGGAGACTAAGTGCCTTTGGTGGCAGGAAAGAGAAGGGAAGGAAGTATTAATTCTAAACCTTATTTATGCCATGTAGAAAAAAACCCGTACTCCTTCTAAGAGCAGACAAACTTCATATTAAATTTGAGTGCCATAAAATAGCTTAACAATATAAGTAGAACTTTGGCAAATTACCTTTTCTTTTTAGGAGTATCTCTTTCATATTCCACAAAATCAAAAACTAACTTAGATACAATATCGTCAACAACTTGATACTGGTTACTCTGTGCAAAGTTCCTGTGTTTCTCACTCAGAAGGTGCTAAAACAAAACAACAATGAAAGCATCTTAAAATTACATTCAATAATTATACCGATTTAAACAACAACAAAAAAAAATCAAATACCAAACCAAATGTCTCATATATATGTATGAATATATATGTATATACATATATATGAATGAAATATGATATAGATATTGATATATATGATATATATATATATATCAATCAAACTCTTTGACATCAAACACAGTAAAAACTATATTCAGCAAGGCACTGTGGCTCATGAGTTCATCACTGCACTTGGGAGGCAAAGGTGGGATGCCAGCTTTAAGCTTTAGGTCAACCTGGTACACACGCACAGCGAGTACCAGGCCAGCTGGGATGACTGCTGTCACTTTACTAACCCAGCATAATCACTGACTGCACTGTAAACAAATGTCTTTATTCCCAAAAACAAGTGTATCTTTTATCCTCACTTCTCTTTGCAATAGATGGAGATAAACAAACAAACAAACACCAAAAAAACCAGACCGACAATGCATAGAACAAGTGAGATAGTGTGGTGCTCGGCACTAGTGAATAACATCTACAACTCCTATACCCAAGACCTAGGAACATCATGGCAGAGGAGATCAAAAGATTGATTTAAGAGCCAGAGGACAGCAAGTCTGCTGTGAGACTGCACCTCTTAGACATGACAGAGAAAACACAAAGTCTCAAAGATGGCTGTCCAAACAAGGTGACTAAGGACACCATCAATAGACATGCTAAAATGGGAGGTAGAGATGTCATGGGGTCTCAACCCAAGAACTAAAGGCAACTAAGAATACTGAGGGTGGAAGGGTCTCCTTCAGGGAAAAGCACACCAACTGGTTAACCAAATAAAAAGTTGTCTGACAACATATACAGACAAGTAACATTTTATGAACTGAAGAGATTGTATGTATTTGTATATATATGCATGTATGTATACAAATACACATGTACAGATATATATAGGAACAATTTTTTAAAAAGAGCCCTTGAATTTGAGAGATAGCAAGAGGCAATAATTAGGGTGGGTGGGTGGGGAAGGAGGAAATGATGTATTTATATTTCAATTTAAAAATTGTTTTTAAAAAGATTCTCAAGACAGATAAAGAACTACCTTTAACATTCAGTAACATATTAATACTTTATAATCCTTTAACTTAATATACAAAAATTTAAAACATAGAAGAGTCAATAGAGAGTTTTAAAACAAACTAAAGGGCTAGAAAGCTGGCTCAGCTATACAATCATCTGTAACTCCAGTTCCTGGTAATTTGATGGTTTCTTTTCTAGACTCCACTTGTGTGTCATACACTCACACACATACTTATGTAAACAGTAAAAAAAAAATCTTAAAATCAACACATTTGATAAATGCTACAAAATACAGACATTGCAAAAAAAAGACTACCAACTGAAGAAAACACCCAAGTATGAGCAAACAAGTTAGCTCATTCCCTACTGACTATAACAGAGGAAAGGGAGTGCTTTTCAACCTAAGAGTGATTACACGGAAAGTAAGCTGGGCATGGTGGGGCACATCTTTAATCCTAGTACTCATGAAGCAGTGGCAGGCAGGTCTCTGTGAGTACATAGGGTCTCTGTGAGACCCTGCCAAAGAAAAACAAAACAAATTTATAGTATAAAACTTACAGGAAACAACGTTCCTTCTGAATGAGTGAGATCTCCAGGCTAATTGCTTTGTCAATAGATTCAGGGATATTTAGAGCCTAGAGCTGGGTATGGTGGCATAGACACACACCTTTAATCCTCAGCATTGGGGAGGCAGAGCCAGATGGATCTGTTTGAGGCCAGCCTGGTCTACAGAGCGAGTTACATGGAAGCCAGAGCTGCACAGGGAAACCCTCAGAAAAACAAACAAAACATCTAAAATAAGTTTCACATTTTTATTTGTTTGGTTTTGTTTTTTGAGACAGGGTTTCTTTGTGTAGCCCTGGCTATCCTGGAACTCACTCTGTAGACCAGGTTGGCCTCAAACTCAGAAATCCACCTGCCTCTGCCTGCCAAGTGCTAGGATTAAAGGCGTGCACCACCGCCACCCGGCAAGTTTCACATCTTTAAAGAGCTATACACCTAATACCCTTCTCATCATTTGCTACCGCTGTACTGCACATTCCACCTAACTTCAACATTCTCCATGCTATAATACAACTAGACAACAATAGCTTTATATCCTGTTTATACCTGAGGCCCATCACCTGCACTCAGTTCTTCCTCACGTCCTTACTTCTAGCTTTCCTTGTTCTCTTTTCTGTATGTTATACTTTATTCATGTTTACATGCAAACATTTAGCAATGGATAAATTCCATACAGAAAGAACACGCAGGCTTCTTTTTTTTTTTCTTTCTGAGATTTTGTGACCTTGCTTAAAATTATGCATTCTAAGTCCACAGATAGTACCTAAAATATATTTGATACTAAAAGTGTGTAGAGTGAGCCTAGTTAATTTTGGTGTATGATGTTTATATTTATTTGCATAAAAATTTTATATTTTTTCCTAAGTTTATTTTTAAAAGTAACAAAATAACCCACCACACTTGCAAATATACATAAAGTTATCTCCTATGCCAGATACACAAGGTAGAAAATTTAGGGAATGTATGCTTTACCTACAGTACTTAAAAATATTTGTGTATGTGTGCGTGGACTAGAGACAACCTTGTTTATCATTCCTTCCTCAGGTGCTAGACACCTAGAAATTTAGTCAAGTAAAATAGGCCAGCAGACTAGCAAGTTGGCAATGAGCCTGCCTCTGCCCCAGCACCAGGTCTGAGGAATATGGCACTCTACCATGTCTACACCTTTCTATGTGGGTTCTGGAGATCAATCCTAGTTCCTTTATAAGCACTTCACTGACTGAGCCATCACCTAAGTCCTCAAAAATATTTCCTATCTCAGTCTCTTGGCATGGATAGAAATGAATTATTGTGAAACTCAAGGTAATAAAACAATGGTTTGTTTGTTTTTCTTTTCAAGATAAGATCTTATTATGTAACCCAAACCCAAGACCCTTCCAGAGTGTTGGAGTGACCTACTCAACTCTGCTTCAGTTTAAATTTAAAAAAACAAACAAAAAACCTTTCAAAGTCATGATCTTAAATTTCATTCTCAAATCAACTTTCATAAGTTTACTTTCTTCATGACAATCAGTGGATAACTTTCCTATCGTTCTTACATTTCCTGAACACATTAGGAGCACAAAGATAAAGAAAAATATTCTATTATTATTCTGTCCTCACAATGGCATGCAAATTTCAGAACCAATCAATAACTTTTATTTCAAAACAATTAGAAGGGAAAAATCTGAAATACTTCAGCTTCTGATTCAATACAATTTTAAACTAACTGTATGTCCTTCTTTATTACATAAGTAAAACAAAACTAATCAAAGCCCCTGATAAGTATTAATACATTTCAAGTGATTAATACATTTGAAGTGATAAATATTTGCGCTTGTGCACTCTATCTAATATTCATCCTGCCTGAGCTTGCTGAGATTGAGGGAGAGAAGTTGTAAGTTGTGCACCCCTGTATCTGTCTACCTACTATTTAAAAGTTAAGAAACTAAAAAAGTAACTGCTAAGATTAATAAGCACTTGCTATGCACCAAACTAAGGGCACACAGACAAAACTACCAGTGATTCCAACGTTCTTACTTTTAATGTGCTTTCAAACTCCAATAGACCTTCCCCATCTTTAAAAATTTCTTTTATTTGATATGTTCTTACAAGACTTTTCTTTTTTAATTGCTCACACCAAAATATAGGAACTTTTCATTTACTTCTAAACCTCTTAATCAAAAATCATCTAAATCCCTTCAGTCTCGTCTTTACTGTTTCAACAACCTGACCACGCCCCAAGTACTCCCATCCCTGTTTGGTACAGGCCATCATCTTCTATGTGGATTCTATCTACTGGTTTTGGGCATCACCCTAGCCGATTCTGGTTGGTATCAAGATGCCTAGTTACCTAACTTTTCTGTAGTTCTACTTAAAACCTCACTCAAGCACTTCTTTACCAAGTCTAAACAGATAGCAACACCTCCATTCCTGTTTGGTTTCTCTTTGCACTGATCTACTATTGTCTACATATATTTAGTTATTTTTTATATTGTAGTTATATACTAAGCACTTAAATATTTAGTAAATGAATAAACATTATTTCCTCAATGTTGATCTCCCTCCTTGGGTTCTTACAATGTCAATGTTTCAGGTAAAAGATGCAGCAGTGCCAATGTCCTTGACTAGGAAGTACAGAGCTGTGTTCTGTCTCCACCATAAAACCAACCAGAGCTGTTTGCACTCAAGAATGTATTTGTACTATCATGTTGCAAACTATAATCAGAATAGCAAAATAGGACTTAGACATAAAAACAGTATTTAGATTTTTAGAAACATCAATCCCAAATGGAAAACAACATTTACAGTTTCGAGATCTTCATATTTCTGTAAGCAACATTCACAATATCCTTTTTTTCTCTTTTCCTTCAACTGGAGTTGAACTGGGGTTCCACATTTATCGCCATCCGTATTAATTCTAGTGATAGAAATACACGGTAACAAAATTAACTGCTAGTGAATAATTTTAAAACTTTATTGCCTTAAACTAACATATGCAGAATCTGCCACTTGTAACAGCAAACACTTTTAACTGCATTTCAAGAAATGTAAAACAAAATGTAATAAATATTCTGAAGAAAATTTCAAATGGTCAAGAGAACCAGGTTTCAGTACCTGAGCCCCACTCCCATCTAAAGTGTCTAAATAATGTACTTTTATAAACAACAAACGTGGAATAGAGGCATTAAAATACACACAGGGAAAACAAACACACACACTATCACCACGGCTCAAAATGTACTACCCAAAATGTTTACGAAGGAAAAAAACCAATCCCAGGGAAAGTCTAAATAAAATAGTATCCTTTCTAAAATCCAAGTTTCACACCAACCTGAGTTTAGGCTGAGCTTGTTTCTGGATGCTGGATGACTTCTCTATTTCAAACGGACTGCAGGGCTTCTGAAGAAAGTAGTTTATGCAAGGCATGCTGGGGAGCTGAAGGTAAAATGGTCTGTAAGACCTAAATGAGTAAAGAAAAGTATGTGAGCTTCTCTAGGATGAAACAAAGGTTTCAAAGCCTTCTATTTAAGTTCTGTAATTCACCTCAAATCTGAAATAACCAACAGAGACTTGGTAGGAGAAACCTTCCTTTCAAAGAACCAATTTGTAGGCCTATTCTTTTTAGTTTTGGAATTATTATCCCAGGTTCTAGAGCAGTGGTTCTCAACCTTCCTAATACAATTCCTTCCTTTAATACAGTTCCTGTTGTGGTGCCCCACCCCCAACCATAAAATTACTTTTGTTGATACTACATAACTGTACTTTTGCAATGGTTATGAGCCACATTGCATATAGTGTTTTCCAATGGTCTTAGGAACCTCTGTGAAAGAGTTGTTCAATCCCCTAGGAGTTCCCCTCCACAGGCTGAGCACTACATATTATTTGAAACTGTATAGTGTAGTCACATTAAACATTAGGTTGTGAAAGCACTACCTCATCTCTTAAAAACCCCCAGATCCCTCTATTTCCCTCCAGCCCTTAGTAATCACCAGTGACTAAATCTGAATATTCTTAATGCTTTATGTACACTGAATAATGTAGTATTTTTCCTTCATAGGTCACGTAGGATGAAGTCCTGAAAGTTCATCCATGTTGTAGCATGTCTGAATTTTGTTATTTTTAAAAACATTTCCAAGTAGCATCTATAATTTTCCCCACAATTATAGGGGGGAATTTTTAATAATTGTTCAAACTTGTGATATTGAATGCAGCCAGAGTGATTATTTAAAATACTAAAAAATGAGATGATTTTATGATTAGTCTAAAGCAGATACTCGGAATTTAAATCTACAATAGAATGAAACTAAATTGAACACAAGGGAACTACTGCTCTAGACATATCATGGTCATATAAAGGAAGTGAACATAAAAGCACAATTAAGTCTAATGAGGTTTTCTCTATAATCCCAACTCTGACACTTACCGGTTCACATCTTCAACCTTTAAAAAAGGCTTCTTGAGTCTCCCTGCTTAAGAAGAGAAAATACCATTAGACAGTTGCAATCAGTAAAGACTCTATTGTGGGTAAAACATCTAGAAATCCTTTAAAACCCAGAGAGTTGAAAGGTGTAGGCCTCAGGTAAAATATCTTCCACTATCACTCCCCAGTATCTGCCATACTAAGGATTTGTTTTAGATTTGTGAGAAGAATCCCCCTGCTGTGGCCGAGGCTGGGCAGTAGTTTCTCATACTCTAGCCTTAGCCTCTCCAGTGTTGGGATTGCACACCCGTGCATTCCTACCAACCATATGAGATTCTGGAGCTGAATGGCACAGATATTTTCACACTGTAAAGCCATCTCAAAGCATTCTTTATGTTCATCCCAGTAAATGGATTTGAATACTTGTTTCTTCTGGGACTATAGTGACTTTTAAAAAGTGGTTTTGAAAATATTAATTTTGGGACTGGAGACAGAGCTGAGCAATAATCATCACAGAATGATCTTTGTAGAGGACTCAAGGAGGTCAGTTCCTAGCACCTATGTCAGGAGAGACTAACAACTGCTGTAACTTCAGCTCCACGGATTCAACATCCTCTTCTAGCTTGTTTGAGCATCTGTACTAATGCACACATAAACCCTCCCCCACACATAATAAAACATCTTTACAAAAGAAAAGACATGGGGAAGTGTCATTAGACTGTGGAAGAGGTCCATGTTCTAAGAATTACTAAGAAATCCTTCAATAAATCACTTACTTCTTGTCTTTTGTATTCCAGAACCAGCTTTTTTACCCTTAAAAAAGAAAACAAATACAGTTTAAATATTGGGTTTAAAAATTACAAAAAAACTGCAGTGTCTTCAAGAGGAAAAAATGTATCGGAAAAATACTTTATCAAAGCAGAGTGGCTACTGTATAGAGTGAAAATCTTGCTTGTTAAAATCAATTCAATCAAATAACTAAATGGCACTCAAGAATTAAAGATATTGATCATCTCTATAGAATTCAGTCATAACTTTACGTTATTTGTTGGAGAGTGGTGGCACTGGTACCACTTCAACATTGATTAGTAAGGAAAAGGTAAAATTAACAGTGCAAACCTATGTGAAATGCATACCTTCAGGGGAATCAAATCACTGATTATAACTAAACTCTGGACAGCACTCAGTAAGCAACTAGATAGGTATATAACTGGGACCAGCTGGACCTAGGCATGAAGGAACTCCACCAGCCCAGTGGCACGGGTTCCTTCCAGTCTGTCTGGGCTGGTGCCCTGAGCAGACCTTGGGTGAAAACTCTACAGAGAGTCCCCTAATACCCAGAGGAAGCTCTACTCCCAGGCGCTCCAACGGGCCCAGGATCACAGGATCCCAGAATCAAAGGATGACAGAGACAGCTTGACTCTGAGGAGTTCTGAACAACCAGGATCACAGGAAGGACAGGCCCCAGTCAGATTTAGTCAGGGCAGGTAGCACGGGAGATAACCAGATGTCAGGAGGCAAGCTTAAGAATATAAGCAATGCAAACCAAGGTTACTTGGCATCATCAGAACCCAATACTCCCACCATTGCAAGTCCTGGACACACCATCACACCAGAAAAGCAAGATTCAGATCTAAAATCACTTCTCATGATGATGATAGAGGACTTTAAGAAAGACATAAATAGCACCCTCAAAGAAATACAGGAGAACACAAGTAAACAGCTAGAAGCCCTTAGAGAGGAAACACAAAAATTCCTGAAAGAACTACAGGAAAACACAATCAAACAGGTGAAGGAAATGAACAAAATCATCCAGGATCTAAAAATGGAACTAGAAACAATAAAGAAATCACAAAGGGAGACAACTCTGGAGTTAGAAACCCTAAGAAAGATCAGGACTCATAGATGCAAGCATCACCAACAGAATACAAGAGATAGAAGATACCATAGAAAATGTTGACACAATGGTCAAAGAAAATGCAAAAAGGAAAACGCTCCTAACCCAAAACATCCAGGACTCAATGAGAAGAACAAACCTAAGGATAACAGGTATAGAAGAGAGTGAAGACTCCCAACTTAAAGGGGCAGTAAATATCTTCAATAAAATTATAGAAGAAAACTTCCCTAACCTAAAGAAAGAGATGCTCATGAACATATAAGAAGCCTACAGAACTCCAAATCGACTGGACCAGAAAAGAAATTCCTCCTGTCACATAATAAAAAGACCAAATGCACTAAACAAAGAATTTTAAAAGTAGTAAGGGAAAAAGGTCAAGTAATATATAAAGGCAAGCCTATCAGAATTACACCAGACTTCTCATCAGAGACTATGAAAGCTAGAAGATCCTGGGCAGATGTCATACAGACCCTACAAGAACACAAATGCCAGCCTAGGCTACTATACCCAGCAAAACTCTCAATTACCATAGATGGAGAAAACAATATATTCTATGACAAAACAAAATTTACACAATATATTTCTACAAATCCAGCCCTACAAAGGATACTAGATGGAAAACACCAACATAAGGAGGAAAACTACACCCTAGAAGAAGCAAGAAAGTACCCTCTCAACAAACCCACACAAACCTAATTCCACCTCTAACAACAAAAATAACAGGAAGTAACAATTACTTTTCCTTAATATCTCTTAATGTGAAAATTAATATTACCAAGATATCATAATCGATTGAAATTCAAAAATATGAGGAATTAGAAATTTGTTGGCTGTCATCCAATGGTCTCTCTAATTTGGTAATTGGAGAATAGGTCCAATATTGTACAATCCATATACACTTTCTGCTTGTTTGTACCTGACAGTGTCTTCCTATGTACCACATAATGGTCTTGAAATTGTGCTTCTCCTATTTTAGCCTCTATTAGTATGATTGTTTATTTGATGTTTTTACACTATACTATGGTTTTCAGTACAGCTTACATATTTCAAAATTACTTATACAGTTGAAAGAAACATAGACAATTAAGGAACAACAGAATGAGACTGCTTTGCTTGATGTTTGTAACTCTTGTATCAAGTTTGAAGAAGAGGACTTTATAAGTTACTCTTTCTCTGAGATGAAGGCTTTTCCAAATTATCAGTCAATGAACCAGATTCTTACCCTCACCTAATGCATGTGCCACCCTCCGAGCAGAACCACTGTTCATTGAAACAGTTGGTGAATGACTTCATGGATAGTCCATCTTAATACACACACCATTTCTTAAATGAATGTAACCTGTTCCCTGTGGGCTGAGAATGAAAATAAATCACTCAATTCAAAAAACTTTGACCATAGCAGGAAATATGTATCCAAAAATTGTGCCTACAATTCATTCCTTGGCACAGCAGAACTGTCAACTCTCAGCTACTACGGAGGTAAAATCCTTTGGTGATCTGAGGATCATTGAAGTACAGCCTTACTACAATGAACTCCACTGTCTAAAAACTATTCTTATTTTGGGCTTGTACCACAGTAAGAGTCAAGATTTTAAGCTCCACTAAAAACAAAACAAACAAAAACTTTTATCTATTTATGTTCATTAAAAAAAAAAACTAGTAGTGATGTATTATTTTAAAATATACAGTTAGTATCTTTGGAGTTATTGAGAAGAACATATATATTTTCAGTATTGCTGTAGACAAGCATCTACATAAGTCTGTTCAAGTGATTGTTGTTTTATATCAAACAACTTTTATAATACTTTAAAGAACATGACAAAATAAAAAAAAAGAAAGGTATGGCAGGTATTGAAGGGGGGTTTCTGGGAGGAGTTGGGGTACAAAAGGGAAATTAGATTGTGAGGTAATTCTATTTACTTAAAATGTTTTTAATATTAACAAATTCAGATAAATTGAAATTATGCCCTTTTCTCATCATAATGCAATAAAACTTAAAAATCAATAAAAGAAAAGACATTAACAAAAAATTTTTTTTGAAGAGGAGGCTGACTTTAATGTCAAGTATGTCACACATGGTAAGGAAGCTGTCAGGGTGAATGGCTCAAAAATTAAACTAACTTCATTTTCTTTTTACTGGAGAAATAAAGGTGGCTCCAGTAGCACAAAGAAATCTTTGTATCTTTTTCTTTCTTCTGGTTGTCCTGTGTGTGCATTCCACAGTATGGGTAGTATGAGAAATCTCCATCTTACTAGAGGAGGTAGGAAAGAGATACTTGAGTAGAGGATTTAAGGAGCAAACTGGAGATGGGCATCCCTAATTCCCTGTATAAATCTCCACACGTGCCAACTATATGTGCTAACTATTGTAATAGACAAGGAATCTACACAACAGTAGCAATTTCTTGTGTGAACTCAACTCTGCCCATGCTATGACTAGATCCAAAGTGAAGTGCAAGTAAGACTTAAATCACTGCTCAAATCTCAGACAAACCCACACAGTATGTGTATAAGACAACCCCAACACTGCAAGCAAGCCTTAAAAATCTGCAGGAAGCCATAAAATTAAGACAGAATTTACAGTCTAAATAAAAACTGGAAGGGTAGATCTGTTAATACAACAGTAATGCCAGGCACAGTGGTGCATACCTTTAATCTAAGCACTTAGGAAGCAGAAGTAGGTGGATCTCTATGAGTTTGAGGCCAGCCTGATCTACGTCGTGAGTTCCAAGATGAGAGCTACCTTGGTGAGACCCTGACTCAAAAACAAAATAAAACCAGCAACAGCAAAACCAAAATCAGGTTTGTCTAACTCTTGTAATAGATAAGGAATCTACACAACATTGGCAATTTCTCATGTGTAGCCAAAATTCCCTGAGATGTAAAAGATTCTTGAACAGAAATTATACAACTGAAAAGGAATATGGCACTCATAATGTAAAACTTACTGCACAGACTCAACACTAGATGTAAAAGACAAAGTGAGGTGCTAGCACATTCAAAGTTAATGAGTAAAAACAATTTCCAACTGGAAGAGGGTAAAAACAAAACAGGAAAATCTAAATGAACACAACCTCACATACAAGTCCCTGGTGTTACTAGAGTTGTTGAAAGTACAAATTGCTTATTTTAGTATATAAAATTACCAAATTTCCAAACTACTTTGTCTCCATCTCTTTTTATATACCAGAGTACAGAACTTTCTTTTCTTTGTATCCAAGTCATTTAAGGATTGTATGTAGTAAAAGCAAACTACCAAAGAATGGTCTAAGGAATAAGAGAAAATAGGGAGAAGCAAAGAGATGAACAACAGAGAATGGACAACAGCAGGAAAACCAACCAACACAACTGGCTTTAAAAGGTATCAAAGAGATCTGCTAACTGCTTACGAGTTTCATACCTTAAAAGCAAGCAAGAAATATAGTGAGAAGATGGAGTGTACAGGGTGTAAGAGACAAAGAGTGACTCTGTAGAGAGGGCTCAAAGTTGAAACCAGAAGAGACATACTCTCGTGTTGTACACTTGATGACATGAGAATAGGACAACCACAGTACAAAACCAATAGCAAACACCTTTGCATTTTCTTACATGATAGGTTCATCTTAGTGTTTTCTACAGGGTAGACAAAGTATGTCCTAAAATACAACAGCAACAAGAAAAGATGAAAAAAAACCTATCCTATTACCCCAGAAACAATTTTACTTCATGAATATAAGCTTCAAGTCAAATGACAATTCAGAAATTCATAACAGAGCCTTACAAAGTACTTCTTACTTATTGGGGAATTACTTATAGATATTAAAAACAAACACACAAACAACAAAACAAGCTACCACTTTTAAGAAAAGCTGAAGAACCACATACCGCATCCCTCCCAGAAGCATTTGATTTCTTGAGTGCAGTCAATGCTTTTTTCTTCTGTTCAATGTAGTATCGAATGTCTTTATTGAAAGAAGAACTGAAGGTTAGCAATTTTACCTCTGGAGTTAAACTGTGATGTTAAGTGGCAGTAACCTTATGTTAAGGGTTTACCATTGGATACTCCCTACTACCAAAATTTTCACATTGTAACGTTAAGAACTAAAGGACAAACATAGGCATGTACAACAAATATTGTCAAAAGATCATCTTACCATCAATATGAAGAATCTTTACTCCCCATGATAAGGCATTTGATAATATACTATTAGTGGGAATAAAATCCTGTAAAACAAAAATAAAAACCAAGTTTGTCTAAAAACTACTTTTAAAACTTTTTAAATCTTAAATCTTATTTAAATCTTAATGCCACTGAAGAGATTATGCATAAATGTCCCTAATGAATTACAATAGAAATGAGGACCTTGTTTTATATTTTGGCATTCTTAAATCATTTCCAATTAATATATTTCTATGTTTTGTTTGAGACAAAGTCTCACTTAGTATCCCTAGCTGGCTTGGAAGTCAGAAATCCACTTGCTTCTCAAGTGTTGGGAATAAAGGTATGCCTAACAATTAATGTATATTCTTAACAATTAAATGTATATTCTAAGGCAACCTTTGAGTTTCCAGTAATGTTTAGGATGTCCACAAGATGGGGGTGTTCCTCCAGGAAAAAGTAGCTTCTATTTCTGATAGAATGAGACATGCTGTAACTTAAGCTTTTTTCATTAAAAATTAAAGTCTTATCTCTAGAATATCTTCAACTTTCAATTACAAATTTTGTATGTGGGTGTATACATGACTGTGTGATACAGAGGCCTCGGGTCAATGCCAAATGTCTTTCTTCAATCATTCTTTACTTTCAATATTTTTAGACAAGGTCACATGCTGAAAGTCACTGATTCAGCAAGCCTGACTAGCCAATTAGCTTCAGGGACCCACATGTCCCACCCTAACCCTCCCCAAAAATGTCAATGCTAGGATCAGAGGCATCTCTTGCCATGCCTGAGGTTTTACTTTTTATGTGGCTTTTGGACACCCAAATTTAAGTTCTATTGCTTTCATGACAGACATTTTGCCAACGTTTACTCCAAGTTGAGTATTTCTTGTTACTTTCTTCTACATGTATGCTTGTCTGTGTGTATGTGTGTCAGTACACAAAACCAGAGTGCATACTTGGGAGATCAGAGGACAATTTGCAAGAGTCAGTTCTTCTCTTCCATCATTTGAGTCCTATGTATCAAACTAAGGTCAGTAGTTTTGGCAGTAAGCAGTTTTACCCACTGAGTCATCTAGCCAGCCTACAGTTAAATTTTTAATAAAATATAGCTGTACCTATATTATATATGGTAGTATATCTATAATGCCAGTACTTGGAAGTTAAGCTATATAGCAAATTTGAGGCCAGCCTAAATTACATGAGAATCTGTCTCAGAAAACAAGGCAATAAAGAAGCAAAATATGTACTGCATGTTTTTCTTTTCTCCCTGTCCCTCCATGACAGGGTTTCTAGCTCTGGCTGGCTTTGAACTCCTCATGTAGCTGAGAATGTTGTTGAACTTCTGGTACTCTACCTCCCTAGAGCTGTTATGACAGGTGTATGCTGCTATGTATGCCTGGCTGATGAAAAGTTAAGGACCTTATGTGGTAGAGAAGCACACTGTTCCAACTGAACTCCAGCTAAAGCCCACACACTATGAATTTCAAATTCCTACTTACATGATCCTTGACAGCTTTTTCAGCTAACAACTTTCCTCGGCTCAAACACACCTGTAAGAAGACCAAGAAAACAAACAATTATAGTAATTCATCAGAGAAAAAGGTTAAAAAAAGAGATAAAAGTAGATAAATTTTGTTTATATAATCTCAAAGGCTATGAACACAGTAAATTTATGGTAAAAAGTGGATTCATTATTCTCTTGGCAAGACAGATTAAAAATTTTTCTCTCTTTTTTCCAGTGCAGAAAACATCAACAAACATACCAAGCACACACACAAAAAAAAAAAAAAAAAAAAAAAAAAAAAAAAAAAAAAAAAAAAAAAAAAAAGAAAAAAAAAGAAAAAGAAACTGAATGAGACTAAAGAGGATCAATTCTTTAGTAAATGAAAATAGCTAGCATCCACTGACATTTTAAAGTCAAGCTATATAGCAAACTTGAGGCCAGCCTGAATTACATGAGAATCTGTTTCAGAAAACAAGAAAAAAAAACTACACTTTTCAGTTTAACATTTTAAATTTTATTCTTTTTCCTTTGTGGTGGTACATTCTAGCAAGCCTTCTACAACTGAGCTGTATGTCCAATGCTTCTAAAACCTTAACTTTAGATATCACTATTGCCTGCCCAGCTGTCCCTGAACTTATAATCCTCTTGCCTCACAGTCCTAAGGAGCTGGGCTAACCGGCCAGACTTAGCTTTGTATTAAATGAAAAGTTAAGAAAAATGAACTTTATATACAATTTTTATAAATTATTTTCCTTTTAAGCATTCAAATGATTTTCATGTGGCTATGCTTCAAATGCCAATTTAATTATATCTTAGCATAACAATTTAGATATAGTAAGTGCTTTACCTTTTACTTTCTTTTCTAAGTATTTACATCAGTTTGCCCTTCCTTTTGTCTTCCAATTTGATAGAAATGTACTGCCAGACACTTTTTAAATATGGATAACTTACTTTTATAAAAGGGGACAAATAGCATATCACTATAGGCCTTGTAAACTACATGATCTTTGTCACAGAGACTAAATTCTACCTAAAGCATGCAAGCAACCCTAACATTTATACAATATTTACAAAAATATTTTCTACTTGTCACAAAATATCATTTTGTTTCTCCCACCAATTCTGGATATGTAAAAATATGCCTAACTTATAGGTTACGCACAGTCAGTCAGTACGCTGCAGATGGTTAGTTTATCTACTTTGGAAGTTTTAAAGTTTCTATTCAAAAGAATGGCTTTAGTTGTAAATTATTCTAAAAAAAACAAAAGCTACCTGTCTAAAGTGCAAGTGCATGCTTTAGGAATCAGGGTACAACTTGACTACTGTATTATTATGGAAAACTAATCACTTTTCAAAGACAAAAACGTTTGGTGAGAAAGCCACAGATCTTTGGCTTTTTTAACCATTCCATCTATGCTCTGTAACCCTGCTACTGAAAGCCCAGAGTCAGGTGTCAGGGCAAACACCTGCAACTCCAGGACCTGGGAGACACTAAAGCAGGAGGAATAAGAATTCCAAGGGAGTTCAAGACTAGTCTGAGAGGGCTACATAGTGAGGCCTTGTCTTAAAAGAAAAAGAAAACCATGAGATCCACTTTCCCCAGTCTCAAAGCATATATGACATACTTACTCTGTCTTGAGACTTGAAGGAACTTCCATCATGGCTGGGATGAGGAGAGGTGGTTTCTGCAGTATATGCAGATTCTGGACTTGGTACAGGAGAAACTCGACCCAAGGTCTGTGCATACTTTGCTTCCTTTTTATTTGAAACAAGATAACTGATATCTTTGCTGAGAAATTCTTCAACTCGCTAGAAGAAAACAGTATTTGTAATAAAAATCTCCAAAGCTTTTTAAAGACACTGTGAATAAATTCCAATTTCATATAATCTAATGTCTTACAAATTGGTACTTTTTATGCTGCAGTTTTGAGCCCATAGTTTTGAGGAAGTATAATGGGAGTTTCATTAATAAATCACAGCTATATACTATTCTTAAGTACTTTATCCTAATTATGCAGTCCATGCACTCTCCTGTTACTTGAAGAAAGGGTTTATTCTGGTTCAAGGCGTGAGGGAATACAATCACCACAGCAGAGAAGGTATGACAGCAGGAGCATGAAGAGGCTGAGCCAGTGTGTCTGCAGTCAGGAAGCAGAGAAATAAATGTAAGTGCTATGCGAGCACTCTCACTTTTATTCAGTCCAGAACATCTGATCAGGGAGTAGCACCTCATCATAATTTGCTTCCTGTTGCTATGCTAAAATACTGACCAAAACCAAGTTGAGGAAAGGGTTTATTTATTTCAGCTGTATTTCCAGGTAAGTCTGTCATCTAGGGCAGTAGCTCTCAACCTTCCAAATCCTGTGATACAATTCCTCATGATGTGATGACCCTAACAAAATTATTTGTTACTTCATAACTGTAGTTTTGCTACTGCTATGAATTGTAAATATCTGTGTTTTCTGATAGTCTTAGGTAACCCCCACCCCCATGAAAGGGTCAATTTAACCCCCAATGTAGGGAAAACTTTGGTTTCCTTAAAAACCCAATTATGTTATCCAAATATGTTTAATCCCAGGTGTGGGGTGCAGGCTGCTTCAGCTTGGCCACAGCAGTTAACTGCGATTTGTGTCTTGTTCTAGCAGGATATGATTTTTGCCAGTTACATATTGTAAATTCTGGGGACTGTGGAGAGGGTATAAATGTGAGAACCCTGAGCAGGCCTGTATTGCTGTTCCCTTTGCTGCTGCTGGTTCACTGTGTTTGCAACTGCTGGTTTGTTGGACTGCTGGACATTCTGACAATGAGGACTGGATTAGTCCCTAGGAACTCAATGACCCTAATCTGCAGGTAGTAGCCTACAGGTCAATGTCCCCTTTCCACTCTAACCTTCTTCTCCTACCTAGTGTTGGGGGATTGGAATGGATTAGGGTAGTAAATATAAGAACATAATAAAATAATAAAACAAATAAACCAATACCCCAAAGGGGTAGAGGCCCATGGGTTGAAAACCACTGTTCTTAGGGGAATCCCAGGTAGGAGCTTGAAGGAACTGAAGAACATGGAGGAATGCTGCTCACCACCTGCTCTCCATGTCTTGGTCAGCTTGCAGATGTTCATTTATCTCTCTGACATCCTACTTTCAATTCTTTCAGATAGATAGATTGCTGAAACCCTTTTCTTAAAACTGTCCATACTGTTTGCATAGATGTTGCCTCATTTCACATTCCCAGAAACAGTGGACAACTCAAACTGTGAAGGCTAATACATTTATTTTCCGGCTCTCTGACAGTACCTGACAGGCATGCTTAAGGTTTAGATTTGCATTTAGCTGACGACCAGAATGCTTCAAGGCTGAATGTCTATTTAGGCCCTTCACCCGTTATTTATTTTTAATGTGTGTGAATGTTTGCTTGCATGTATATTATCTGTTATATGTGCCTGGTGGCTGCTGAGGCCAGAAAAGGTGTCAAATCCCCTAGAACTATAGATGATCTAGAGCCACCGTGGGGTGCTGGAAGCTGAACCCAAGTCCTCTGTATGAACAAGGGGTTTTAACTGCTGAGACAACTCTATAGCCCCCTTTACCAACTGGATTATCTTTCTGCTGAAACGCAGGCCTCCTTCACATCTTCTGGATATAACACACTTATTAGATATAAGATATACAAATTTTCTTTAGCCTTGACCTAAAGATGACCTTTTGAGTTTCCCCACCTTTGCCTCCAGAATGCTGGGATACTGCTGGGATACTGATTTGCGGCAGCACTGTTCTTTGCAATGGTTAGGACTGAACCCAGGGCTTCATATAGGCCTAGCAAGCACTCTATCAACTGAGGGAACACGAATTAGACAGAAGAGTTGAACTTGTGAATCCTTTTAATTTGCCGCCAATGATTAGACATAATTTTATTGCTACTGAAATCACTGCCATCTCAGTGTTATAAATACTTCTTTCAATATTTTCTAATATTGGAAGCCTCTTACATATATTTTGGCTCCACTTTTGAGTTAATACGTGATTAAGGTAAATTTCCAAACTCATTCTTTGGCATGTAGATCTCCACCGGCTCTCCGAACGATCTTATTAAAAAACAGAAACAAGCAGACAACTAACTATATATAAAACAGTTTACTCTGGTGGTATCCATACTTTGCTGTCATGGGATTCCTATCTGGGGTGAACAGTTATCCCAACAGTGTTGTTCCCCAGGAAAAGATTTTTTTCACACAACATTATGCCATTTCCACCTAGATTGGAGCTCCAGGAAAGATAGATGTAGGATTCACCTTTGAGTCTAAGAGAGCACAATAGCATGCCCTGCAAGCCACACTCAGAACTGTTCTACTGTAGTTTTTCCATGCTCTTCAACTTATTGGAAATTGTTGCCACTATGACTTTTAATGGGCAAACACAAAAATTATACTTGTTTGTCCTCAAGATCATGATATAACAAGGTATTATTACCCTGTTGGTACATAGTCCAAGAATGAAGAGTGAGAATTCTGAGTGCTTGTGAGAAAACTCCAAGAAACAAGATGAGCCTTGTGACCTCACTTTTTTCAAAACACAGAATTGTTCTTGGGATGTGTTTCTGTGCTCCTCTCGGGTCTAGTGGACAGGGCTGAGTTTACTCCAGCTGTTTATTCACATGCCTCTATGGAAAAGCATGATGCTGGCATGTGTGGCTTGTCCCTGTGATTGAGCACCTTATACATGTGATTCTTAACCCTCAGAGGATAAGCCTGACACTCTGAATAAAGTTGGCTATTGTATGAGACTTTAGTCCACCTCACTTTTAGGCCCCATTCACCCAGGGTCATGCCACCCACCAACTAGAGCAGAAAACACCACCTTTACATTCTCTTTCCCCAGCTGTTTTATTCTAACCTAAACTGTTAAGAAATGGGCCTACCCCTCCTTCTTTCTCTTTAAATAGGTAGCCCAAGCCAGCATGAACTTGAATTCATGACCTTGATCAAGCCTTGGCCTCCTAAGCCCTGTGATTATGAGCATATGCCTGAAAGCCTGGTTCTTTGTCCTTCTTAAGTGGCTTTCATTTAGCTATTTTTCTTAACACTATAAAGGAAGATTCACTATTGTGTGAAAACTGACTGTTATACAGTTAATAGTTGAATTATCACAAATGTCCTCTGCAAATTTTTAGCATGGTTTCATTAAGACTCATAGAAAACAAATATCTATGGTCAATTAAGCAATGACACCATTGGAGAGATCCGAAGCAAAAGTAAATAATAAAAAAGGATAGAAGGGTAAAATAAAACTAATCATTAGAGGAATTAAATGACTATTTGATAAAACTTGCTTCCTGTAAATGTGTTAAGAGGAAACCAGGACCTGGGGACTAAGCTGACATCACTGGGTTATACAGCAAAGATCAGAACTAGGTACTTTTTCCAGCAAGAAAGGCTGGACTGTGGAAGTCAGCTCTCTCTTTTGCCATGGGTTTGGCAGCACGTGTCCTCCCTTACCTGCAAGCTACCTCACTGGCAGCACTTATTTTTTCCTAAGGAGAGGGTACAGATGCAGTAACAGCAGAGGTTTTTTGCATTTGAGGAAATCATAGGGATTGTAACATCTGGGGGGAAAAAATTACTTTTGTGATCATGGTAACTCCCCGGCCACATTATAAAACTTATGCTTTTTAATATATTCATGGAGATATTTGAAACCATTAGAGGGTAAAATTTGACATATACAAAACCAAAATATTCCTTAACAACTATCTGTGGTAGAAGTAATTGAAAATTTGCTTCTTGAAAGTATCTTAGGAAGTGATTCTTGTTCTAGCACCAACACTGATGGTGTTTAGTCAAAGCTCCCTCTTATAGGTTTCCCAAGCTGACTTAGAGATACAAAATCCTCTGAAGCATCTGCCTTGAGAAACACAAGGCTAAACATGAGTTATTTAGACCCAAAAAACTCATTGCTATGATTGTTATGATTATATGACTGTTATTATTGTTATGATTATGAAAGCTATCAACTATTGCATAGCCACCAATATTAAAATAATGGTGGCATAGCATGTTAAGGTCCTGAGAACATTAACATACCCTTGATAGGCAATATAGTCGATGGTGGCAGGTCTATCAACCATGACCCCTAGAAGTGTAGCCAGCCATACAGGTCCTTATGATAGGCACTACCATAAATAAGACATTGAGTCAACAAAATGGACAGTAGAAAAGTAAGCTGCTCAAGGGTGGGAACAGGGCTGTTATGCAGAGGAGGTGGGCCAGAGTGGGGCGGGGTGACTGTCGCAACTGACCAAATACAATTTATAAAATGAATGTGACTGACAAAGAAAAAAATGAAATCCACATGCTTTTCATATTCAAAGTGAAATTCTATCAAGTGCCATCCAAAGAAAGGTAGACAAATTTCAAGGGCAGGTAAGTAAAATTTCACATTAATGAGTAACTCTAAGAAATCTGTGAAATATTCTTGTGAATTTCAAATCTGGGAACAAATTGTTCAAAACTGCTAACCTTCAGTCCAGCAGAAACCTCTGAAACAGTAATGATCATAATAACCATATTTGCTAGATTTTAGGTAATATTAACATCACACCTAAGATGTCTTTATAGAGTTTTGCCTAAGTTTTCTAATCATCTAAGTAAAGGATACAACAGGGAAGGCATTTTAACTATTACTCTACAATTGTTCCCTCTATGGCAGGCACTTGTTGACTCAGCACTTCTCTCTTGGCACATACGTACACACACTTACAAAGTACACACACATGTGTACACTAGTAAATTGTATGTCATTGATTATATCCATGTATATATATATTTTTAAAGATTTATTTATTATTATACGTAAGTACACTGTAGCTGTCTTTAGACACACCAGAAGAGGGTGTCAGATCTCATCACGGATGGTTGATGGGATTTGAACTCAGGTCCTTCAGAAGAGCAGTCAGTACTCTTAACCACTGAGCCATCTCACCAGCCACATGAGATATATATATATATATATATATATATATATATATATCAATTACATGACAGCTCCCCTCAGCAATCAGTCAAATAGCTCCTGCTATTTTGAAAGAAAAGCAGTTAACTAGGACAAAGGAGTCTCATTCCTTTATACCAAACTACCAACCACAAAAACTTGAACACTTTATCAGGCTACAAAAGGCTTTAAAAAAAAGTTTTCTTTCTCCTCTGATGTTGGACTTGAACACAGAAAGTCTTGCACATGTCAGTAGGTGCTAGACCACTGGCTTACACTTGCAGTCCCCAAATGATTCACTAACACAAACAGCTCATCAAGGCTGCTATTGCTAAAAGGCTCTAGTTTCCAAAATGAAATTCCTTGGTAAGTTGCTACTACAGAATGCCAATATTACTTTTCTAAACTTTTGGCAGGTGTGCCACTTACTTACCCCTCCAAGTTCCTTTATATCTTTTTGTAGTTTCTCACATATGGTGATAGAAGGCAAGTCAAGGTAAAATATTTTCCCCCAAAGCGGCTTATATTTGGATTTTTCCAGTCTATTATCAGCTTTCAGGGATTTCAAGGATGGTCTATTCTTTTCATTTTTGTCTTGGATGCCACCTGTGATTAAAAAAGAATTAGGCAATGTTTTATGCAGACAAATTTAACTGCTTAAAAAATATTCAACAGCTTTACTGCAGAAAGAAAACATTATTAGTCATAACAAGTCATTAGAATCTACATTTTCCCCAGATATTACCACTTAGGATGAAGGCAAACTGTCCTATATGGTTTCTACAAATTCTATATTGGAGAACAAAAGCTGAATGAGCAGGAAATCGTTATTATTTGCTCCTGTCCCACGTATGGAAGGCAGGGAACGCTATAAAGCGGTTCTAGAAAACTCACTTTCTCATGTAAACTTCATGTGGATATTAGCACTTCGGTGAAAACCCCACACAGGTGTCTCAAATATTAAAAGCTTATTTACCTAGGCACCCCCCCACACACACACTAACTTATCTAGAATAAACAACCTAATTCTCAAGGGTTACTGGATGCTCAAATTTTGGTTTCAGAGTTTGAGCCTAAATGATGGAGTTTATGCACTTTGTTTACATTAAGAACTTAGGCCCACTAAGGACAAAAGGAGATGAGAATCAACTTTCTTTAAACTTTTCGAACACAACCTGCACTTTCGTACTTAGTTAACAGGATTCTCCTTATAGTAAATTTATTTTTATATGAAATATTGAGATTGAAATATGCCTTTTTCTGAGGTTGAAACGTACACACACACGCACCCCTCTCCTCCGTCTCCCGCACGAGTGACAGGAAAACTAACAGTCACAAACGGGAGTGGGCGCCTCCTCCGTGGGGTGGTGTGGCCGTCGCGGACCCGCGCATTGTCTGAAGCTTGCAGCCCCGGGAAAGCAGGATCGCTCGCAGCCGAGGCGGGTAGAGCACGAGGGGCCCGGCCAGCGTCGGTCCCTCCTGGAGACCGACCCCGAACGCCTTCCGGGCGCCGAGAACCCACAGAAACGCAAAAGCAGCAAGAGGCCCCCCCACCCGCAGGAAGCCTCTCTGGAATCCGCTGTGGAACCGGCAGAGCAGGAAACGATTAAAGGGACCGCGGCGGGGGAGGGGCTCCATACCCGGGAGAGGTGCTTTGCTGTGGATCCTCATGGTCTCCAGGCTCATGGCAGCCACCAGGCACCTACATGCTGGGTCCGCACCGGGGGCCGCAGGGGACGGCCGCGAGCACAAAGCTCCAAGGGCCCGGCGGCCCTGGCCTGGGCGCCTCGACGCGGGGCCGCGAACGCTGGCCGACTTTCAGGGCCGGTTCCGGCGCGGAGCCTCGGAGCAGGAAGGGGCTGTAGCTCCGACGTGGGAGAGGCGGCGGTTAAAGATTTGAAAACGCGTCACGCGACCGCGGCGCCCAGACGCCTTCCCCGCCCTTCCTACGCCGGGGCCGGCCCAGCGCAGGCCCCACCTGCCCCGCCTCGCGCGCTGCGGGCCCCGCCCCCGGCTGGTGGCCCCGCCCCCGCCACGCCCCCAGTGCGCGGGCCCGCCTCGCCTCAGACCCCAGGTCTCTGGCCGTCCACTTCGAGTTCCGGCTCGCTCTGCAACTTGCGGCGCTGCGGCAGCCCGGGCGGGGGACGCAGCCTCCGAGGCTTCACCACAGTGCCGTCATCACCTGCGAGGTTTGCTGGGACCGCTGCCTAGCAGTCGCCTCGCCACCAGGTACTCCATTTAACCCTGTGTGGAACGCAGGGCTGGTCCTGGGCTGCCGCCGACCTGCAGACAGGCCGCAAAGGTCCCGGGTGGCCGGGGTGGCGGCGGGGCCGGGGTCCACCCGCCGGATCCGACTCTCGCAGCCCTTTGGGTACTCTGTTCTGTAGAGACCTGTTCTTTCTCTCTGTGTGTATAATTTCCTTTTTTTTTTTTTTTTTTGCAGTAATAAACGAGTGAAAGATGAAGTCTCAGGGATTTTTTATTTATAAAACGGGAATAGTTACGGGATTATGATTCCAGACGAAATTCAAGTGTCTGTGATTTGTTTTAATTTTGCTTTGTAAATGAGAAAATGCCTCACAAAACTTGTTTGGAGTCTACTTCTGCTCCTACCCTTATAAACGTTATGCTTTATACTGTTCTGCATTTCTTAACTCCTGGCTATGATAGACACTCCTTATAGTATTGATTTTTGACGGAGTACCTCAAGACAGTCAGTGCAAATAAGTATATTCAGGCACAGACAGTTGAATTGTGAGACTATTAGCCAAAGATAACATCAGGTTGGATTAGGATTGCTAAAAGAAATGATTTTGTTTTAAACAGATTAAGGATGGAAGCTGGAGCAACAGTCACAGAACTGTCTGTCTTTATTCAACTGCTTAAGACAGTTGGTGGTAATTTGTAGTCACAAAAAATGTGTGGAGGAGGAAGCCAGAAAGGGAAATATATGTTTAGAGACATTGTACTGATAAGTTTATATACACACGATGAACAGATCTTGAGAAGGAAGAGATACAGTTTGAGCAAACATTTTAAAAAATTTGCGGAGAGGTTTCAATTTTCAAAGTGTAAACTACAGAAAGAACACAGAATTTCCATGTTTGTAAAATGGTTTAAATGTTTGAGAAACACTAACATAGAGTAGAATTAAAGCCACAAGGAAGGGCAGAATGCCTTGGAGTAGAGCTTGTGAGATGAACAAGTGGAGAGAGTCGGGGATAAGGAATTCAGAGTGAAGAAAGGGAGAGCAAGCTGAGGACTTAGAAGAGACTGGGAACAAAACTTAATGGTGGGAAGACATGGTATTTTCTCTGGGTTCCCGGCTTCTCTAATGTAGGAATTAGATAATTCCGAGGCTCTGAGGTAGCCTGTGAAAAAGAGTACTGGTTCTTAGCTGTTTAGGGAGACTAAGGGGAATATTCTTGAAAGCATACTACAAGCCTAGAACAGTAAGAATTCTAATTTTACTGTCTTGTTGATGACCCTTGCCCAACTTTGGCCCCAACAGAGTTCAAACCGACTAGAACCTGACCTGTAGGCTTTCTGGGCGACTTGGGAGGTGCCATCCACTTCCTTAATGGCAGTTAGAGTGATAATAGAGGTAATTACAATTTGAATGGTAATATTTTGAAGTACTAGATAAAAACCAGTGGACCAGAAGTCACAGATTGAGTGCACTGAATGAAAGAAGAACTGCCAGTAAGGAAGGAGTGATAGAAGGGAAAGCGGTTTGTTTTTCTTTTTCTTTCTTTCTTTCTTTCTTTCTTTCTTTCTTTCTTTCTTAATTTTTTCTTTTGAAGTTTTCAGGATATGGGAAAGATGTAATCATGTTTCTTTGGAAAATAAAACTGGAACTCATTTTATGCTCTTGTGAAAAGTGACATATTTCTTCTAAGATAGGACAATGAAAGAGTTGGAACCACGTTATTAGACTCCCCATATGTGTTATGTAAGGAATAATTCCAAACTATGAATAAGCAAAACATCTACTCACCACCTAGGTAGTGATTTTTCACTTCATCACCCAGTGTCACCTGGAACCCAAGTCTTACAGCAGCCATAGGAAGAAGGACTTGGTTGTATGAAGATAGAAGTCTCTACACATTCTATCAGTAACTGAGTCTATAAAAGAATGTGGTTTATATTTTTGTTGTTTTGAGATGGTCTCCCTTGTAGTCCAACCTAGCCTGGGACTTAATGTCTAGCCCAGGCTGACCTTGAATTCAATAGAGATCTTCTTGCATCAGCCTGCCAAGTGCTGGAATTACAGAAATGATGACTAAACCCAGCCTAAAGATCTTGGAAATGGACTTTACTAGAGTCCTTAAGATGTAAAGAAGGCTTTACACACACACACACACACACACACACACACACACACACACAAAAAGAAGAAGGCTTTACACACAAAAATGAATGAGTGGGGCCAGAGTTATTTATAGTAAGAACCTGTATTAAGTCATTCTGTATTAAGAAAACAGACAGAAACATTGGGCAGAATTTTGTGCATCCAACTTGTTGTTTTTGTTTATTTTATTTTATTTTTTGAGACATGGTCTCAGTATGTAACTCTGGTTGTCATGGACTACATGTCATTATGTAGCTCTGGTTATCATGGTCTACATGTCATTATGTCAACCAGGTTGGCCTCAAACTAAGAGATCTGCCTACCTCTGCCTCCCAGGTTCTGGGATGAAAGCTGGAAGCCGACTTGTGGCCCATAAACTAAATGCATCCTAGGATAGCTGTGAATGTGGCCCAGCACATTTGTAGATGGCAACATGGTGTAACATGTCAAAAGTTTGGACACCCCTGGAACTAAGTGCACATTTATCTGACTGTGAGTCAGGAGAAATTAATTCAGTTAGAACTGGTCTAGCCTTAAAGCAATTTTATGACCTGATACGAATTCTAAGTAAGAGTGTGTGTGTGTGTGTGTGTGTGTGTGTGTGTGCGCGCGCGCGCTTGTGTATTCTAGACACTGAACTGGGTACTTTGTGCTTTACCACTGAGTTATATCAGCAGCCAAATATTAACCCCTTTGTTTTGTAATGTTTTTGTCTATTAATGAAGTTAATGTCTGTGCAGTCTGCCTTACCATTTGGTGATTATAGAAGGTGACCTCATCAGCTTTTTCCATATCATGTCAAACATAACCAAATATATTCTTGAGTTTAGATGAATATTTTTGTAACACTTTCCTGTTTACTGGTTCTATTTAAGCCTTTCTTACCAAAAGGTATTTTCTTTCTTTCCTATTCATAATAAGCCTGACTTAGACCCAGTGTTTATCTGCTGCTCACTTGAGGCCTCTAATCATAATTATTGGTATTAGACTTATCTGCCAACTGTTGATATGTAACTTTGTGGTTGAAGTGCTTAGGGGAGCAGAGAGTTCAGCTCTTGACATCCTGGAAGCAGAGGACAGGGAGGGGACAAGACTTGTTTGTAATGTTAAAGAGAGGGTTTGTGAACACCAGAGTGGTTGGAATGACATGCTGCCCATGAAAGTGTACATTCCTCTGTCTTTCTAGAAAGGAAGTTTGTATCAAAATATGTTTGTTTGTGAGAGACAGAGTCTTGCTGTAGTGTTCAGACTGGTTTGGACCTGCCACCCTTCTGCATCAGCTCCTGGGATTGGCATTACAGGTGCTCATCGCCACTGCAGGCTTTGTAGTAAGGGGGGTTTATTTGTTTGCTTGTTTGGTTGGTTTTGATTTCTTTGAGACTGGGTCTCCCTGGGTTTTCTGGCTATCTTGGAAGTCAGTATGTAGGCCAGACAGGCCCTGAACTCATTCTCCTGTCTCTGTTTCCCAACTGCTGGGATTAGAGGAATGTGTCACCATACCCTGCTCTGTATTTAATATTATAGCCTCTCTTAGTTTCCTTGCTGAGATAAGTATAGGAAGACTACAAAAGGATACATGAATTGGATATTATATCAAAATGGTTTCCCATTGAGAATTTGAAAACCTAAGTATAAGAGATTGTTTAATATACTAATTATATACTACTCCGCAAGCATTAAAAATGACATAAACATTTATCATAGTGTTTGTTTATATTTATAGCAGAGTACTAACTAAACATAAATTTACTGTTTTTCAAAACAGAGCATTTGCACATATGTCAATATCTATGTATTTGTATATGTATATATGACTTCCAAAAAGTAATAATATTGCCTGTCTCATTAAGTTTTTGTAGAGTTACTGATTAAGAGCTGGGCAGTGGTGATGCACACCTTTAATCCCAGCACCTGGGAGGCAGAGGCAGGTGGATTTCTGCGTTCAAGGCCAGCCTGGTCTACAGAGTGAGTTTTAGGACAGCCAGGGCTACACAGAGAAACCCTGTCTCGAAAAACCAAAAAAAAAATACTGATTAAGGCTGTGTGTTTTTATATTATAACTATGTAACAACTATCGGTGTACAATAAAAACTGTGCTATATTGAGTAGTAGTCTGTTCCAGAGTAGAGAAGATACCTAAGTAATGTTTATCTGCAAACATGGAGATTTTGTAAATTTTCATCGCTTAGCTGCTTTTTCTCAGGCTCTTGGTCAAAGGATGTTTCTGTACCTGTTGGTTATCTGTCTTGCAAATGTAATACTACTCATACAGCTTAACCAAACACATTCTTACCAGAAGGTATATGCTATTAGTGCCAGTTGCATGCTAGCTTCCATTTATAACATACTTACTTTTGGCAGTGATAAAAACATGCGTTTTGATGTATTTTATTCTATTCTATTTTGTTTATTTTTGTAGTTCTGAGGATCAAACACAAGATTTGGGCATGTTAGGCAAGCACTCCTGATTATTGCTTTTATAACTTAACAGGTAATTTTGAAGGTATTTGCCATTCAATTTAATTACATATATACATAGATGTATTATATAGATGTGCACACATATTATCTTAATTTTTGCTTTAATGGATTTTTTTTTCAACTAGTTAAAGATATGGAGCCTGAAACTGAAGGGCCGCCACCACCAATCCAAGTGACCCCTCTTCAGCAAATGATTGCCTCTTGTACTGGAGCTGTATTGACATCACTAATGGGTAAAATTATGTTACTAGTACAGATTATGTAACTCTGATATTCTATTAGAGTTTATTATCTGTGAAGTAATGATATTATTTTTTGAGGGGAGTGGTGTGGGATACATGCACATATGCATGTTTGTTGTTCGTGCGCATGTGCATGTGGCAGCCAGAAGTCAATGCCAACATCTTCTGTTGCTCTGTCCCTTATTTGCGTGTGTGCCTGTGAATTTATTGTGTACATACGCATACTTGCTTATGTGTGTGCAAGTATGTGGAGCCCAGAGTTCAGTGCTGGATGTCTTCAGTCCTTCTTCACTTTAGTTTTTGAGACAAGGTCTCTCACTAAAGCTGACCCCAGGGATAGCACACGCTAGGGATCCTCTTTGTCTTTGCCTTCCTGAGCTAGGAATCCAGTCTGTCCTACTGGGCCCAATGTTTAAATGTGGATGTTGGGGAGTCAAACGCTAGTCTGCATGCTTGTGTGGCAAGCACTTTACTGAGCTATCTCTTGAACTACCAAACTAATGATTGTATGGAATATGCAGGATTCCAGTGATTTAGCACAATAATATTAAGAGAAGAAAAAAAAAAAAGAGTATCAGATCTTAGTCCTTGCCTGTTCACTCACACACGTTGCTGCTACAGTACCCATTTTTCTGAGGCTTATCTTTTTACTGAAAATAGAGGTCTCGGTGGAGTGTGGTATTACACAACTTTAATTCCAAGTCTTGGGAAGCAAAGATATGTGGATCTTTGTAGGGCAGCCCCATGTACATAGGACTTCCAGGACAACCAGGCTACATTAATAGAGGGACTCTTAAAAAAACAAAAAAAGGAGGGAGAAATATATATTTTAAAATAAGAATTCTTAGAGGTCCCTTTCAATATTCTTAAACTTTTACAATTCTTTTAAGTTTTTTAAACAAACAAAAAAGAATAAAATATTTGCATAGAGAATAACATAATTTGGGGTAACTTAAAAGATTTTCTCAAGTGGATTTAGCTTCTTGTGTTTCACATAGCCATAGTCAAATGGTATAAGTGATAGGTTAACATTTGAATGCTTCTATGTTTACTAGTTTGTTTAATTAAGATAACAAATGATTAGAACATATAAACCAGTTGTTTTATGTTGTATCTTTAACTTAGAATTCAAGTTCCTAATGGCTTTAAACTACAATTCCATTAGTGTAGTCCTTGTGAGAAGTGATTTGCAGTCCATCTTGTGGACAGAAATGCTGAGGTCCACATTAGGAGCATCTCAGTGGTGGGACACATATTCATTGCTATTCTTAGATAAACAGCTTATCCTTTGCATAGAATGAGGAAAAGTATGACTTGATGTATAGTTTTCTAACTTACCATATACATCATTGAAATTTAGAGATATCATATCTAAATTAAAATTTATATATCCATAGTGACACCCCTGGATGTTGTTAAAATTCGACTCCAAGCCCAGAACAACCCATTCCCCAAAGGTATGCATATTAAACTCTTTAAACTTGTTTTTTTAGACTTTTAAAAATGTTATTATACTCATGTTTGTTTCCATGATATTTTTGTTAATTAATTAGAATTGATGCCTTATCTAGAAACATTTTTCCACCATTTAATTGTACTTAGCGAGGTATAGGCAGAAAAAAAAATGTACTTTTTTTTTTTTAAATAAAAATTTGTGATTGACCATTTTGCTGGGTATAGGAGTCTGGGCTGGCATCTGTGGTCTGAGAGCCAACATCTGTCTAGGCCCTTCTAGTTTTTAGTTCCCATTGAGAAGTTATGCGTTACTCGAGTAGGTCTGCCTTTATGTGTTACTTGGTCTTTATCCCATATAGGTTTCTTTCTTTGTTTTATATGTTTAGTATTCCAGAGAAAGCCTGCTAGAGTTGGGCTTGGGCTGAGTAGGGAGGAAGATTGTAGGAGAAGATCTGCTTTACCAGCTGGATGTGGGGGTGGGAGGAGGAGGGGGCCCTCAGCCGGTAGCCTGCTACCTTGATGAGTGTGAGACTGGAGGATTGTGTGTGGAGAAGAGGGAGAGGTGAATGAAGAACTGCAGTTAGCCTACCCACTTCCCTGGGCTGAGTGTCCCATGGGTTCCCAGGAGTTGCTGGGATCTGCTAGAGTTGGAGGCTGAAATAAAGCAATGAGTGATGAGTGGGGGCGAGGTGGGGATTTTGGAGGGGATGAGCTGTGTGATCATTGGAAATGGGGCACAGGGGTGAAGGTAAGCCACAGCAGGTGCTCTGCTGCAGAGCTGGGGGTGACACTGTGGATTGGATTTGTAGGAACAGACAAGATGTGTAGATCTGCACTTAGCCTAACTGTTTCTCTGTTAATTTATAATGCACTATTACTCATTACGGATTTGTGTGGAATTTGATAAAAATAATTCTGTATTGTATCAGATGGACAAGAATGCCAGCACTGTAATCGGCCAACTGTGTAAGGGTAGGGTATCAAACACAAGTAGCAAGAGCTGGCTGAGTGGTAGGGAACTGCCTCATTTGAATCCTCTGCTGTGAGAGTGCGGCTCCGATGGGGCAGTGCTTTCCTCCCTGCTGTGAGAGTGTGGATGGGGCAGTGCTTTCCTCCCTGCTGTGAGAGTGTGGATGGGGCAGTGCTTTCCTCCCTGCTGTGAGAGTGTGGATGGGGCAGTGCTTTCCTCACTGCTGTGAGAGTGCGGCTCCCATGGGGCAGTGCTTTCCTCCCTGCTGTGAGAATGCAGCTCCGATGGGGCAGTGCTTTCCTCCCTGCTGTGAGAATGCAGCTCCGATGGGGCAGTGCTTTCCTCCCTGCTGTGAGAGTGTAGCTCCGATGGGGCAGTGCTTTCCTCCCTGCTGTGAGAGTGTAGCTCCCATGGGGCAGTGCTTTCCTCACTGCTGTGAGAGTGTGGCTCCGATGGGGCAGTGCTTTCCTCACTGCTGTGAGAGTGTGGCTCCGATGGGGCAGTGCTTTCCTCACTGCTGTGAGAGTGTAGCTCCCATGGGGCAGTGCTTTCCTCCCTGCTGTGAGAATGTGGCTTAGATGGTGCAACACTTTCCTTGCTTGTATGAAGCCCTGGGTTCTATTCTTAGTGGCAATACAGTAGAGGGGGAAGAAAAGGAAAGAATAATAAAACATTATATAAATCTTTCCTGTTAAGTATATAGAATTGAGGTCAAATGAATAGTCGTATTTCAGATAAAGATAAATGTAAAAAGAGACTAAAAGGTTACTTTTGCATATTAAAGTTGTAGAAGCAGAGCAGATGATATTATGACACACAGGATTTCTGTAGTTGACACAGGACAATCTGGTCAGCAAGTATGAAACCATTAGGACAAGTTGTGGTAAATTAGGTAAGCTAACAGCTGGCTAGACATAGCAGTACACATAGAGAAAAGGACAAGCATTACACTACTTATATTAATAATGTTTGTTCTGCTTATTTTGACATGAATTTCCCATGTGTGCAAGAGTTGACATGTAAACATGTCTCTCTTTCTTCCACCTCCCATCCCGCAGGTAACCTAAAATATATTTCTGTGCAGATGTTTTTAAAGCCGTGTTTCAGAAAATATAAAACCCAGTAATTCATGTTGTCACTTCAGTGTGAGTTTAGAGGCCAATTCAGAGTTACCTTAAACAAACTTATATAGGTTATATAGGTTATATAGGTTCCAGCCAGGAAGTTCTCTTTCTGTAATTTTCTAGTCTCACTGTACGTGCATTTTATCTGTGAAAAAAAATATAGCTTTGTGAAATAAGTACTGTAATTGTACTCTACTTTCTTAGGAAAGTGTTTTTTATACAGTAATGGACTCATGGATCACATGTGTATCTGTGAAGAGGAAAGCAAGAAAGTGTGGTATAAGAAGCCAGGAAACTTCCATGGATCATTGGTAAAGACATGCTTTTATTTGCAATCTTTGTATGTTTTTTTTCTTTTTCTTTTTTTAAGTCTTTTTATTTTATTTTTTAATTGGTTATTTTATTTATTTATATTTCAAATGTTATCCCCCTTCCTAGTTTCTTCTCCACAGACCCCATATCCCATCCCTCTCCCCCACCCACTCACCTCAGTGCCCTGGCATTCCCCTACACTGGGACATCAGGCCTTCTCAGGAACAAGGGCTTCCCTTCCTATTGATGTCAGACAAGGCCATCCTCTGCTACATATGCAACTAGAGCCATGGGTCCCTCCATGTATACTCTTTGGTTGGTGGTTTAGTCCCTAGGAATGCTGGGGGGTCTGGTTGGTTGATATTGTTGTTCTTCCTATGGGTTGCAAACCCTTTCAGCTCCTTCAGTCCTTCCCCTAACCCCTCCATTGATGTCCCTGTACTCAGTCTAATGTTTGGCTGCAAGCATCCCCATCTGTATTGGTCAAGCTCTGGCAGAGCCTCTCAGGAGACAGCTGTCTGTATCAGGCTCCAGTCAGCAAGCACTTCTTGGAATCAACAATAGTGACTGGGTTTGATGGCTTCATATGGAATTGATCCCCAGGTGGGGCAGTCTCTGGATGGCCTTTCCTTCAGTCTCTGCTCCACTCTTTGTCCCTGTATTTCCTTTAGACAGGAGCAATTCTGGGTTAAAATTTTTTAGATAAGTTGGTGGCCCCATCCCTTACCTGGGGGCTATGCTTAACCTCTGCATATGGTCTCTACAGGTCTCTCTCCCCTTTGTTGGGTATTTCAGCTAATGTCATCCCCACTGGGTCCTAGGAACTTCTTGCTTTCCTGATATCTGGGACTTTATGGTGACTACCCCAAGTTCCCCATCCCTAACTGCTACACACCTCTATTCAATTTCCTGACCCTGTGTATATCTCCACCTCTCCTTCCACACCTGATCCTATCCCCCCTTTTCCCCTCCCCCTACTCTCTTCCTCCCAAGTCCCTCCCCCCGCCTCTACCTCCCCTGATTATTTTGTTTCCTCTTCAATGTAGGGCTGAAGCATCCACACTTTTGGTCTTCCTTCTTCTTGAGCTTCATGTGGTCTGTGAGTTGTATCATGGGTATTCCAAGCTTTTTGGCTAATATCCACTTATCAATGAGTACATGCCATGTGTATTCTTTTGTGACTGAATTACCTCATTCAGGATGATCCATCCATTTGCCCAAGAATTTCATGAAGTCATTGTTTAATGGCTGAGTAGTACTCCACTGTGCAGATGTACCACATTTTCTGTATCTGTTCCTCGGTTGAGGGACATCTGGGTTCTTTCCAGCTTCTGGCTATTATTAATATGGCTGCTATGAACATACTAGAGCATGTGCCCTTGTTATATGTTGGAGCATCTTTTGGGTATAAGCTCAGGAATGTTATAGCTGGGTACTCATGTAGCACTATGTTTAATTTTCTGAGGAACCACCAAACTGATTTCCAGAGTGGTTTTACCAGGTTACAATTCTACCAGCAATGCCAGAATCTGCTGTCACCTGAGTTTTTGCTCTTACCCATTCTGACTGGTGTGAGGTGGAATCTCAGGGTCATTTTGATTTGCATTTCCCTGATGACTAAGGATGTTGAACATTTCTTTAGGTGCTTCTTAGCCATTTGAGATTCTTCAGTTGAGAATTCTTTGTTTAGCTCTGTACTCCATTTTTTTAATAGGGTTATTTGGTTCTCTGGAGTCTTTAACTTCTTGAGTTCTTTGTACATATTGGATATTAGCCTTCCAACAGATGTAGTATCAGGTAAAGATCTTTTCCCAATCTGTAGGTTGGCATTTTGTCCTGATGATAGTGTCCTTTGCCTTACAGAAGTGCTTCAATTTTATGAGATCCCATTTGTCTATACTTGATCTTAGAGCCTGGGCCATTGGTGTTCTGTTCAGGAAATTTTCCCCTATGCCCGTGTGATCTGGGATCTTTCCCAATTCGTGATGAATGATTGTTTTCATGTATTCTTGGATTGGATTGGCGAAAAATTTATTGAGCATTTTTGCATTGATATTCATAAGGGAAACTGGTCTGAAGTTCTCTTTCTTTGTTGGGTCTTTGTGTGGTTTTGGTATCAATGTAACTGTGGCTTTATAGAATGAATTACGTAGTGCTCTTTATCTTTCTATTTTATGGAATAGTTTTGAAGGGTGTTTATTGGTATTAGGTCTTTTTTGAAGGTCTAATAGAATTCTGTACTAAAACCATCTGGTCCTGGACTTTTTTTGGTTGGGAGACTTTTAATGACTGCTTCTATTTCTTTAGGGTTATAGGACTGTTTAGATGGTTTATCTGATCCTGATTTAACTTTGGTACCTGGCATCTGTCTAGAAAATTATCCACTTCATCCAGATTTTCCAGTTTTGTTGAGTATAGGCTTTTGTAGTAGGATCTGATGATTTTGTGAATTTCTTTGGTTTCTGTTGTTGTTTCTCCCTTTTCATTTCAGATTTTGTTAATTTGGATACTGTCTCTGAGCCCTTTAGTTAGTCTGGCTAAGAATTTACCTATCTTGTTGGTTTTCTCAAAGAACCAACTCCTAGTTTTGTTGATTCTTTATATAGTTCTTTTTGTTTCTACTGGGATGATTTCAGCCCTGAGTTTGATTATTTCCTGCCATCTACTCCTCTTAGGTGTATTTGCTTCTTTTTGTTCAAATGTGCTATCTAGCTGCTAGTATATGCTCTCTCCAGTTTCTTTTTGAAGGCACTCAGAGCTATGAGTTTTCCTCTTAGCACTGCTTTCATTGTGTCCCATAAGTTTGGGTATGTTGTGCCTTCATTTTCATTAAATTTTAAAAAGTCTTTAATTTCTTTCTTTATGTCTTCCTTCCAAGTTATCATTGAGTAAAGAGTTATTGAGCTTCCATGTGTATGTGGGCTTTCTGTTGTTTTTGTTGTTATTGAAGACCAGCCTTAGTCTGAGGTGATCTGATAGGGTACATGGGATTTCAATCTTCTTGTATCTGTTGAGGCCTGTTTTGTGATCAATTATATGGTCAATTTTGGAGAAGGTACCATGAGGTGCTGATGAAATGTTTTAGGATGACATGCTTTGTAGATTTCTGTTAGGTCCATTTGGTTCATAACTTTTGTTAGTTTCACTGTCCCTCTGTTTAGTTTCTGTTTCCGTGATCTGTCCATTGGTGAGAGTGAGATATTGAAGTCCCCCACTGTTATTCTGTGAGGTTCAATGTGTGCTTTGAGCTTTAGCAACATTTCTTTTACAAAAGTGGGTGCTCTTGCATTTGGGGCATAGATGTTCAGAATTGAGAGTTCATCTTGTTAGAATTTTCCTACCTTGAGTATAGAGTGACCTTCCTCATCTTTTTTTGATAATTTTTGGTTGAAAGTCGATTTTATTTGATATTATAATGGCTATTCTAGCTTGTTTCTTGGGACCATTTGCTTGGGAAGTTTTTTTCCAGACTTTGAGGTAGTGTCTGTCTTTGTCACTGAGGTGTGTTTGCTGTGTGTAGCAAAATGCTGTGTCCTTTTCATGTATCCAGTCTGTTAGTCTGTGTCTTTTTATTGGGGAATTGAATCCATTGATGTTAAGTGATATTAAAGACCAATGATTGTTGCTTCCTGTTATTTTTGTTGTTAGAGGTGGAGTTATGTTTGTGTGGCTATCTCCTTTTGGGTTTGTTGAAAGAAGATTAATTTCTTGCTTTTTTGAGGGTGCAGTTTCCCTCCCTGTCATTGAGTTTTCCATCTACTATCCTTTGTAGGGCTGGATTTGTGGAAAGATATTGTATAATTTTGTATCATGGAATATCTTGGTTTCTCTATCTATGGTAATTGAGAGTTTTGCAAGATATAGTAGCCTGGGCTGGCATTTTTGTTTTCTTAGGATCTGTATGATATCTGCCCAGGATTTTCTAGTTTTCATAGTCTCTGGTGACTAATCTGGTTAATTTTGGTAGGTCTGCCTTTACCTCTTTCTTGACCTTTTTCTCTTACTGCTTTAATATTTTTTCTTTGTTTTGTGCATTTGTTGTTTTGACTGTGACAGGAGGAATTTCTTTTCTGGTCTAGTCTATTTGGAGTTCTTTAGGTTTCTTGTATCTTTATTGGCATCTCTTTCTTTAGGTTAGGCAATTTTTCTCATATAATTTTGTTGAAGATACTTACTAGCCCTTTAAACTGGGAATTTTCGCTCTCTTCTATATGTATTATCCTTAGGTTTGGTCCTTTCATTGTATCCTGAATTTCCTGGGTGCTTCAGGTTAGGATCTTTTTGCATTTTGCATTTTCTTTGACTGTTGTGTCAATGTTTTCTATTGTGTCTCCTGCACCTGAGATTCTCTCTTCTATCTCTTGTATTCTATTGTTGATGCTTACATCTATGACTCCTGATCTCTTTTGTAGGTCTTCTGTCTCCCTTTGTGATTTCTTTATTGTTTCTATTTCCATCTTTAGATTCTGGAAGGTTTTGTTCAATTCTTTCACCTGTATTTTCCTGTATTTCTTTAAGGGATTTATGTGTTTCCTTTATAAGGGCTTCTACCTGTTTACCTGTGTTCTCCTGTATTTCTTTAAGGGAGCTATTTATGTCCTTCTTAATGTCCTCTATCCTCATCATGAGATGTGATTTTAAAATTACATCTTGCTTTTCTGGTGTGTTGGGATATCCAGGGTTCACTGCCATGGGAGAACTGGGTTCTGATGATGCCAAGTAGCCTTGATTTCTGTTGCTTAGGTTCTTGCGCTTGCCTCTTGCCATCTAGTTATCTCCGATGTTAGCTGGTCTTTCTGACTCTGAGTAGAGCTTATCTCTCCTTTGAGCCTGTGATCTTAGGTGTGTCAGCACTACTGGGACACAAGCTATCTCCAGGCAGAATTTGGGTATGGAGAGCTGTGGCACAGGGTTAGCTCTGGGGTGCAGATGGAAATAGGAAGCATCATGTTCCTGGCTGCCCTGTGGTTCCTGAGTCCCACTTGGGCCAGGTATTGGAGCAGTAGTGGTGGTCTCACCTGTGAGGTGTGTCAGTACTCCTGGGAGGTAAGCTATCTCCGGGCAATCATATGTTTTCTTATCTATGTCTTTCTAATTATAAGGGAATTAAAAATCCATCCTATTAAATCATGGTAAAGAAAAGTATATCTTCCTTTTATATTGTGTTAACTTTCATTTGTGTATCCTGTTTATATATGGGGAAGTAGCTTTTTAAAATTATTTTTAAATTTCTTAAGAATTGTAGGTCTCACGGAGGCTGGCGAGATGGCTCAGCTGTTAAGGGCTCTGACTGCTCTTCCAAAGGTCCTGAGTTCAAATCCCAGCAACCACATGGTGGCTCACAACCATCTGTAATGAGATCCGATGCCCTCTTCTGGGATGTCTGAAGACAGCTACAGTGTACTTACATATAATAAATAAATAAATCTTAAAAAAAAGAAAAGAATTGTAGGTCTCCCATTTTTTAAAAAACATACAGAGTTATGTATGTTTTATTCCTCATCCTTGGTAGTAACATTAATACACTTTTAAAGAAAGCAGTATAAGGATTTTCTTGATTCTTTTAAAGAAAAATACCCAATTTCTTTGTGCACTTATCTACCCTGTAACCTCTGGAAACTTGTAATCAGTTCTTGGTTTAGAAAATTTTGTCATGTAAAAAATGCTATATAGATGGTATCGTGACATAAGTTCCTTTTAAGAGTTGACATTGTTCACTTTGCGTAATAGTAATAGTACAGAGATTCTTCCTGGCTGTACCAGGAGTCCAGTGGTTGTTTCTGTCTTACTGCTCAGCGGCTTGATGTGGATGTGCCACATTTCTATGCAGGGCAGTTTGCAGGTTTCATTTATTGTGTATAAAACCTGCTATAAACATTCATTTTGTTTGGTGGGAGGAGTATATGAGGGTTAGTTATTCTTTAACTTTTCTAAGATTTATTTTTAGAGGAATTATATTACACTGGTTTCTCAGCTTAGAGTGAAATGACATCTTTACTATGTTGTAGTCTTGTAGTGTGTTTTGTTTTGTTTTGTTTTTTGAAATATTGTCAGTCCACATAGCCCTGGAACTTGTTATCCATAGGGATTCTGCCTTTCTCTGCCTCCCCATTGGGGGAATTGAAGTTGTGTGCTACCAGATTCTGGTGCATTTTAAATCTAATTGTAACATTATAATTGAAACATTTCTCCTTAAATGTTTTTAATTGTCAGTTTTTTCATTCAGCTAATAGACAAGTTATATTAATGCAGTTATAGATGTAAGGGCGTACACTTGCCTTTTCCTGTTCCTCTTTTGTTTCTGTTTTGTTCTATTTTCTTTCTGTTTCTGTTGTTTTCTTGCCTGCCTTTGTGTTATATGCATGTCTTATCATCCCATTTTTATTAGTCATGCCTTTTGTGTATATATTTCTTAGCTGAAGCAGTCCAGTTCATTTTTTTTACTTTAAGTATGTTGATAAATAAATATTCAGTGTTTTTGTTTTGCTTTTAATGTTGGCTAATTTGAAATCTTTGTCAGAGAACTAGACATCTTAGCTCAATTTCAGTGCTTATTATTGATTCTCTTCATTTAGTATAACACCTCCCTAGTTCTTATGATAGTGAATGACGTAAAACACTGGGCATTTTGAATGTTGTTATTAAACCCCAAATTCTAGTTAAACATTTTGTTTAAAACTTAAAAACAACAACAACACTGTTCCCAAAAGGAAGAGGGAGTATCACATGGTTAATACAGCATAGCTGGAAATCGAGGTTCTCCACTCAACCCACGTTGGCAGCAAGTTTGAGTGAGTTTTGGCTTTTTCCACTGACTGGCTCTGAGATAGAGTGATCTCACCACTGTCAGATGATGGCAAATGTCTCCCCTCTCCACTATTCGCCTTCTGATACCACTCACAAACTCACAAGCAGGAAAAGAGGAAGCTTGGTGAGAAACTGGTAAGGCAATGGCCAACAAAGTAGGCAGAAATGCTATCTGGGGAATAGAAGTTTCCTCTTGTTGGACTTCTGTAACACCAACCCACTGAAGGTGTTATAGTTAGCTAACGCACCTTACAGGAGAAATCTAGACACTTCCTTGATTTTGCTGATAAGGGTCTGAGTTATAGTTGGCTGGAGTAGAACAATATTTTTTTAATTTATGTATTTGTTTACATCCCAAACGTTGGTCCCCTCCCAGTCCCTCCCTCACCAAGTTCCTTCCTCCCTTCCCTCTTCCCCTTCTCCTCTAAGAGAGTGGGACTCCATCCTGGGTATCCCCCAACCCTGGCACATCAACTGCCAGATTAGATGCATCCTCTCCCAGTGAGGCCAGACAGAGCAGCCGTGAAGAGTGAGCTGCCTGTCAGAGCCATTGCCTTACCAGTTTCCCACCAAGCTTCCTCTTTTCCTGCTTGTGAGTTTGTGAGTGGCTTTTATTCTCAACGCTGTATTTTGAGTGCACCAGTGTTGTGATTTGTGTTTACTTTTTTTTTTTTAGTCCTACATAGCATACCATTTTATGAATACACTTTGTTTCATTTCTCTGTTTATTAGTTAAAGGCATTTAGGTTATTTTCACTTTAGGAAGTGAATAATTCAGTTATCAACATTTAATTTTTTTGTATTTTTTATTAATTAAGAATTCCACACATGTGTATAGTATGTTTTAATAAAGTCTGTCCCCATGCCCTTTCTTCCAAACTCCCTTGTCTCCACTACCGTGTTTACCTCCCAGTTTCATGTTTTCTCTTCTTTTTTTTTTAAGCCTATAGAGTTCACTTAGTGCCATCTGTAAATGAATGCATGTAGGGCCAGCTACTGGGACACGAGTAGCCTCTCATAGGTGGCATATCCAAAGAAAAATGACTCCTTCTCCCAGCAGCTATCAGTTGCCAAGAAATCCTCAGCTAGGGGCAGGGCTTTCAGATTGACTTGGTCTGATGTATGCCAATGCTAGTTTATATGTGAAAACTCCCTCTTGTATCCCTGTTCAACATTTAAATTTTGTGTGAACATGTGTTTTAATATATCCCCCATGTATATCCTGAATTGAATTTTTGGTTTGTATGGTACTAATTTGTTTAGCTTTTTGAGAAACTACCAAACTGTTTTCCAAAGTGGATTTACCATTTTATTTCCCCATAAGCAATATATGAGGCTTCCAATTTCTCTAGTCCGACTAGGACCCATTTTCTCCTCTCCTCTCTTCTCTCCCTCCTCTCCTCCTTCCTTTCCTTTCATCCTTCCCCCTCTTCCTTCCCTTCCTTCTAAGCAGGAGGTTTCAGTGTGCTGCCTTGGCTGGCCTTGGATTTTCCATCGCCTGGCTGAGCCTGGAAGGTAGCTGGGGTTACAGATGTGCAGACTGCACCTCCTGTGTCTTTTTATTTTAATCTGTCTGCTGTGTTCAAAGTGGTTCTGATTTTTATTTCCACAGTGATTAATGTTATTGAACTTAGTTTTTCATGGTGGAACTTCTATTTTTTGACGGTTTTTAAGTTTTTGTTATTAAGTTGTAAGAGTTTGTCTGTTTAGCATAGCAGGCTTTGCTTTAGATTCTGACTGCTTTTGACTCCTTATCAGAGACTTCTTAATGTGGTCTTTAATGACACTTTCTCAGATTTCATACTTAGAAGAGTTTCTACGATCAATTTTGTACTTTTTTTATAGTAATCTTATGAAAACTTTTTATTTAAAATAATTTAACTTGCATGTATGTGTCTGTGTGAGTCTGTGCCCACATGTGTGCAAGTACCCAGAGGTGGGGAGAGGGCATCAAGTCGTTTGGAGCTGAAGTTAGAGGAATTTGTGAGCCACCTAAGACAGGTGCTGGCATCTGAGCTCAGGTCCTCTGCAAGAGCAAGCTTAACTGCTAAGCCATATCTCCAGGCCCCCAAAAGCGTGTTAGATAGAAACAAAGTAAGTTTAAAAAAAAAAAAAAGTCAAAGCAAGTAGTGGAGACTTCAGTCTAAGAATGCTGTCTGAAAACATTCCATCTTATGTTTGTGAAATTGTCTCTTGTTTTATAAGAATGGGTATTCATATAAATCCAAGAAACTTATATTTTAGATATTAATGTTTAAAGTATTCAGAATGCTAGTTATCATTATAAATCTTTATTAGGTTTAAAGATGTATTTTGTTTATCTTTCTGTTTATAATTTTAGGATGCCTTTTTAAAAATTCTTCGAAATGAGGGCATAAAATCCCTGTGGAGCGGCCTCCCTCCCACACTGTAAGTTGAAATTCACTGTCTTCTATTATGGTCGTAAACATGGTTGAGCAAAGCCAAAGCCTTGCGTTTTAATATTAGAACTCTTTCATTCCCTAAAGTATTGTTTTATGAGTTTCACTCTATACATTTGATGTCCTAGAGGGACTCATAAAACCCAAGGAAGATTATATTCATGTATATTGTTCATTGCAGTTAGACCATACATACATCAGGAGATGTCACTTTTGAAAATTCTTTTACTGGTATAGCACAGGATGTACTTATTCTGGCAACAAGTAACAACAGTGTGTGAAGTGTTTCTGCCTTGGAAAATTCACCTGACTTTCAGAATGTACAGTGGCTTTCTTTTTTTTGTTTGTTTGTTTGCAGTTTTTGGTTTTTTGAGACAGAATTTCTTTGTGTAGCCCTAGCTATCCTGGAACTAGCTCTGTAGACCAGGCTGGCCTTGAACTCATAGAGATCTACCTGCTTCTGCCTTCCTAGTGCTGGTATTAAAGGTGTGTGCCTCCACCACCTTGCCGTATGTACAGTTTTTATTGCATGTGTACATGTTTGTTTGTTTATTTGAAAATAAATGATTTGATACTTTTCTTTCTGTTGTGCTAAACCTGTAAGGTATGTTGAATATTTATATATTCAATTCTAGTTTTCTAGTAAATACAAGTTTGCGAATGAATATGGTCAACTCAAAAAACTGATGTTTTGGCTTCCTCTTGTCTTATATTTCTAAATTCTTAGCATGGAATATCTCCATAGAATATAAGCATTCCAAGCTATGGTTTGTCACTGTGGTTGTGATGACACACCATAAACAGAAAGTGTTTTCTTGTTGCACTAATCTCTATGACATACTGGTGCCTGAAATTTTTATTTATATTTAAATAACAATTCCCTTTAATATTTCACTTTAAATGTCATCAGAATTCCTTCACATCTAATGTATATAATCCTGACAGTGTCATTGTAATTTACTTCTACTGGTGAATAGCTGTGATGTACGAGCTGTGGTTTAAAACTGTTTTAGAGTTACTCTTGAGCTTTTTAAGAAAAGTTGTTGTTGGGAAGATGGCAGTAGAGTGCTCTCTGTGAAAGCCTGAGGACCTCAGTTGTGACATGGGTGTGCACTTGTAATCCAACCACTTGGGAGCCAGAGACAGACATTCTCCTGCTGCTTGCTGACCAAGCAGTTCAACCATCAGTGAGAAACCCTATCTCAAAAAGAAGTCAGGTGGAAAGCAACTGAGCAAGACATCCAACTTTGACCGTTTTTCTTTCTATATGCTTACACACAAACCTACACAGCTGCATATAATACACATGAATATACAGATATATGCACACACTCATATTTCTCTCCTAAGGTAATTATAATAATATGTGAATTTAACAGTATAGTTGGGGCCTTTTGATAATTCTGAACATATTTTATGTATGTGTGCTTCTGACAGAGTGATGGCAATTCCTGCCACAGTTGTTTATTTTACCTGCTATGAACAGTTAAGTGCTTTTCTGAAAGCCAAATTAGGAGAAAATGAAACCAGAATACCAATAGTTGCTGGGATTGTCGCCAGATGTAAGTAATGATCCTGTTTTTATTTAGATTTCTACTTAGAACATCTAAATTATGATATTTACAGAATATCTGTGTAATGTACAGAATACTGATATGATGTGTTTTTCATTCTAGTTTGTAGTAATTGTTGGTATTTATACTCCACAAGTCATGTAGTAGGTAGGTGATTATCATCAGGAAGTAGGATTATCTCATTTTCACTGAATCTTAGCAAGAGTGAAGTCAGGCTGTTAATCTCTCTCTTGCCTCTTGTTCTCTGGCTCCCTGTCTCTCCCACTCCCTTCCCCTTCTCTCCATGTGGTCATGGCCGGCCTCTACTTCTCTACTCTCCCTCTCTCTGCCTTTCTCTTCTCTACTGCCCTCTTAACTCCCCTCCCTATGCCTTGAATAAATGCTATTCTATACTTCAAAAAAGAAAAAGAAAAAAAAAAGTGATGTCAGAATTGATTCTTACCTAAATTTTCAACATATCTGAGTTCATACATGACTCATGCCAAAGCTTTTATAACATTTCTTATACTCTAGGATTTCGAGCTTAGTCAGAAGGAAGATTGCCTCTATGTAGGACATTCTCTGTTAAATATGCTTATGTTGGGCATGGTAGCACGTGATTTTAATCCCATTATCTGGGAGGTGATCTCTAAAGGCCTGATTCTATATATTGAGACCCTTCCTCCAAAAGAGAAGAGAAGCAGTAGTTGTTTATTTGCAAATACTGGTTGCAATTTTAATGGTTCTCTGATTGACTCTAGAATTTTTAATAGCCTTGAAAGAGTTGAAACCAAGAAAAAGGTATATATTTATTTTGACACAATTGTCATGAGAAAATCTTTTGACATCATTAGATACTCTATTTTAATCTTTATAGGCATTACGAATAAGTGAGGATAACATAGACACATTGAACTATTGATGTAGGAAGAGAAAATCCGGGGGTAGAAGGCTTCAGGGAGGAAAAGGTCTCTGTGGAGATGAGGAAAGGGAGCAGAAATCAACCAAAACAGACATCTGTAAATCCCACAAGTGGCCTTTTACTTTATGAACTAATTAAAAATTTAAGAATATACAGAACATAGACTTAACCTGAAAGTAGAGATGCCATGATCGAAAAGGTGATTTTTTTCCAGGGTGAGACTTACTCATTGCATTCCTGTTGTGCTGACACCAGCAATTTCTCCAAATGCAGGAAACTTGAGTGCAGAATTTGTGGTAGTGGGAAGGGGGAGATTATAAAACAAAAATATAAGCATTAATTTTTGCTCCCATCATGTATGCTTTAATTCATGTGTTCTCTGGTTTGTCTTAGTTGGAGCAGTAACAGTGATAAGTCCATTAGAATTGATCAGAACTAAGGTGCAGTCTAAGAAGTTTTCTTACAAGGAACTGTATCAGTTTGTGAGCAAGAGAGTCTCTGAAGACGGCTGGGTCTCCCTTTGGAAGGGCTGGGCTCCTACTATTCTCAGAGACGTGCCGTTCTCAGGTAGGATTGCTCTTATTACTAGCTGTTAATTTTTAAGTAGCTTTGGCTTAGATCATATAATTTTTAGGTTTTAAAAGTATTTTTTCTGCATTGACCACAAATCTTTAGTTCATTATTTGCATTTCAGAACTACACAAGCCTTTATTGATTAAACAGCTTCTAATTCAGGTCCTTATATTTAACTGCTGCTAAGCATTCATTAGTGTGTATTCATACTCAGATAATATAAACTAACATTGTCCTAAATTAAATAAATCATAGTCAATAAGGCAAGTAAAATACAAATCAGAATATTACAAATGTACTTAAGACCATCTTTAAATTAACTGAATTTAATTTTTTAGTAAAACTAAATACTAAATACTAAAAATTTTCCATTAAGTAAGTATTTTGTAAGAGACTTATTATAAATCAAATAGGTAATTATCTTGACTTTATACTTTATCAAGACATAAAGTAAGTAATTAATCATAGTTTCCTATGCCAGTTTACTTTTAAAAATATATTCTGGTTTGTAAAAAGAAACATAGATACATGTTTACAAATTGAATACCTCTGAACTTGCCATGTCATCATACAAACTTGACTGTCCACTGTGTGAGATCATGAAGCTGTTTATATACCCTTGCACTGCTGCCCCAAACCCTACCCCCGGTGGTAACTTCAGAGTATAGGAGTTGGTTCTCTCCTTCAACTGTGTGGGTTCTGGATTTACCCAGGTTGTCAGACAAAGCAACACATGTCCCAACCCACTGAGCTGTCACACTGTCCCCATACTGGAATTTTATCATCTTATTTGGCTATAAAATGTTTTCCAGTTTATTATGCTTAAAAATACATTGTTTAGTTTTGATCTTTAAAACTATTTTTCTACTTAAAAATTTCATAAGATAAATTTAGTTTTGTAGGTAACTTGTCTTCTTACTTTTTACTCTTGTATATTGTCTTAGTCTGGTTTTTATTGCTGTGAAGAACAACAAAGAACTCTTTTTTCTTTTTTTTTAAAGATTTGTTTATTTATTATATGTAAGTACACTGTAGCTGTCTTTGGACACTCCAGAAGAGGGAGTCAGATTTTGTTACGGATGGTTGTGAGCCACCATGTGGGATTTGAACGCAGGACCTTTGAAAGAGCAGTCAGTGCTCTTAACCACTGAGCCATCTCTCCAGCCCCAAAGGGAACTCTTATGAAGAAAAACATTTGATTGGGGCTATCTCAATTTTATATGTTTAGTCCATTACTGCAGGAAGCATGGTGGCAAGCAGGCAGACTTGGTGCTGGAGAAAGAGCTGAGAGTTCTCCATCTTCATCCAAAGGTACCAAGGAGAGACACTGGCCAGACTTGAACTTACAAGACCTCCAAGCCCGCCTCCTCCAACAAAGCCACTCCCTAAAGTAGTACTGCTATGATAAATAATGTTATACAGTTTCTTATTATACCTATGCAACTGTTTTCCCATATTGAACTTGCTGACTCATCTAAGTATCTTAAATATATTTCTGATTTTGCTAACTAAAAGTGAGTCTTTAGTTTAATTTTTGTGGAGACAAGGTCTCTCTCTGTAACCCTGACTGACCTGGAACTTGACATATAGTCAAAACTGGCCTCAAATTGACAGAGATCTGTCTACCTCTGTTTCCTGAGTGTTAAAGGTGTGTGCCATTATGCCCAACTAAAAGTGACCCTTTTAAAAAGTGATTATAACCAGGTGTGATGGCTCATGTCTGTAATAGCAACATTTGAGAGACTGGGACATGAGGATCACCATGAATTTGAGGCCAGGCTAGACAACACAGTAAGACTCTGTATCAAAAACAACACAAACCCCTCAAAACAAGACTGAAGAGATGGCTCAGCAATTAAGAGCAGTTGCTTTTTTTGGGTTTAGTTCCCATTACTCCCATGGCAGCTCACAACCATTCTAACTCCAGTTCCAGATCTAACAATGATACCCTCTTCTGACTTCTGTTTGCACCTGGCATGCCAGACATATATGCAGGCACATGAAATAAAATTTAAAATTATTTAAAATAACAGAAGGGACAAAAATAGGACCAGCAAGATGACTCAGTACTGCTTGCCGTCAAGCCTCATGACCTGACTCAGTCTCCAAGACCCACCTAGTCGAAAGGAAGAACCAATTGCTGTAAAGGTGTTTTCAGACCTCCACCTGTGGACTCACAGCCACACACAATGAATAATTGTAGTAAAAAATTTTAAGTGATTGTATGGATATATGCACTTATCACCAATTATGATGTTTTCTGCTGCCTTATACTTTCATAAGCTCTTCATTGTCGAGGTCCTTAAATTATGGTTATTTGATTATTTAAAGTATCTCACTTTGATTTATATTTCAGTGATTACTTACAAAGGTTGGCATTGTTTCATTGGCCATTTGTTTAGAGATCATTGATTTGTAGATACGGCTCAACATATAGGTCATTGTCAGCATCATTCATTGAGTAACTTTAGTTGGTAAAGAGATTTGCATGTATGAATGAATTTTGTCCTACTGGTCTATTTGTCTGACAATAATTTGCCAATAATACTGACCAAATCACTAGTTCTTTATTAAAAAAAAAAATCCTGATGTTGCCTTACTCTTTTCTAAGATTGATATATCTGTGTTAATATTTTTTAAAGTGTTTCAATAGCTATTTAAAATTTTCTTCATAAAGGTTTTATGCATTCTATATTTTATAGGTACACTTCACCTTCCAGGTTTTGGTAGCCTTTCATTGTTTTGTTGAGTTTTGGGACTGAACCTGGGACATTGTATGTGCTAGGCCAGTGCTGTCCATTTGGGCTACTTCACCAGCCCTTGCTGGTTCTTTTTACAATAACTGTCTTGTAAAGTTTGTGGGTAATAAAGCTGCAACTGAATTTTGCCTATTAGATGATATCTAGCTACCTTTTAAAAAATGAAGACACTCTAATTAGTGTAAACATCTTTTGAGCTTCTTTATAGGTAATATATAGTAGGTCTTCAATGTTTTGATTTTCATTTATCTTAATTTCCTTTCTTCCTATGTATTAGTTATTTTTGATACAAATTTTTGTTTCATATCTTTTATCAGAAACATCTTTTTATCTGTATATTTCCAAGAATTTGAGTTTGCTTTAAAGGAGAGTGTTAATTTTATCAAGTGTTTCCCACCATAAGTAGGCTCTTCCATGGCTTTATTAATACAATATCGATTATGAGTCATATTAAATGCCCTTATATTTCTAGAATACTTCATCTGGCCATGGTGTGGCCTTTCATGGCACTCCGGATCAGTGTGCTTTGTCTTCTCTTGGTCCTTATACTGTTATTGTCAATATACTGCCCTTTCCCTGACCTTTCTCCTACTTGCCCTGTCAAGGTTCTCAATTATATTTCAACAGTACTGATGTAGAAGTTTTTGTTTTCTTAAAAGACTGTTAAAATATTTCTCAGAATTTAAGTTTCCCCTTCTAATCCCACCTAATTTTAGATATAAAGGGCAGTGTGTCAAGACAAGAGTTTCTGATTCCTTTCAATTTGTAACATCATAGCTCTTTCTGTAAAGTCTACAATCTTTTCTAAATTGTGTTCATTTCATTCTGTCTTCTAGCAATGTACTGGTATAACTATGAAAATTTAAAGAAGTGGCTTTGTGAGAAGTCTGGTTTATATGAACCAACATTTATGATCAACTTTACTTCAGGAGCATTGTCTGGCTCTGTAAGTTTGTTGTTGTTGTTGATATTCCAGAAAATTGCTAATTAGTATGAAAACAGATCAAGATCTTATCAAGCATTAGATGTATATTGAGAGGATACTTTTTTTCTGTTTCAAAGACATAAATTATACTATTTAACCTGTTTTAAAATGTTCTTCCTATCGATGTTTTTATTCTACACACATTTGATTTTTAATAGGCTTGTACTGGTTACATAATTACATGTATTATCATGTTTATGTGTGACATAGCACTTTTTTATAGTATTTTACAGTACATACTATAAAAAGTACAGTTCAATAAATGTTAGTCGATATGGTTGGCTAATAGTCGTGGAGTTGTGGAGTTTTGTCTAGTATGTATCATCACATCAAACAGACAATGTGTAATCTCTCTGTTCCTGAGGTTCTTGAAAAAATTTTTGGTTACTTAGAAATTTCTAAAGGAATTTTGAGAAACATTGAAGCTAGAAGGGAAGAAACACAGAGGACCATTTCTGTGTCCTAGGAAGCTCATCCTTTCTCACCATACAGTGGTACAGGTTCATCTCACCACTGCTTGGACAAGAAACTGTAGTCTTAGATCCACACACTTCCAGAATTAATGTGTGATCATTTATTGCGTGACACAGACAGATTGCACTTACAGCGCAGCAAAACATTAAGTCAGTACTCGGTGTTCGAGAGGTGGAAGCAAAAAGCTTGGGTTCTGGGCCAGCTTAGACCGGTGATGACAGCCTTTGTCTTTAAAGACAAACAAGACTTAGATGGCTGAGTGAAGAGGTGGAAGGCTGTAGATAGTTGGATAAGGAAGCTAGTGCAGTAGGGGCAGAAATTAGAAAACAACACTCATATCTAATGTATGTCAGTTCAGCTGGCATCCAATAGGCAAGGAGGTAAAATAACTAGCATTGAGAGATGGCCTGTGGAGGGCCAGCTACACAGGATAGGAACTTCTCCAGGTTAATGTCACTACCAAACACAGAAACATTGATCTTTAATTTAGAAATTACTGGTTACCTTAACAACTTTCAAATAAAGGTTTATCTGTGCAGTGGGAAAAGATCATGAATGTGATGGTGCCACAAACATTCTCATTTAGAATGTGTGGTAGCAGCCTGTAAGTCTCCACGTGGTCACTTGTGGAGGTGAGAAAATGGCAGTGCTTTCAAACGAGTTGCAATCTTTGCAACTGATTTGAAGGGCAACACATTGCTCAAATGATATAATGGGATTTTAAGAGGAAATTTGTAAATATGTTTATTCAAATGTGAACTAGGAAGCAAAAATTTATATCTGAATATTAGATACTATGAGAACATTTTTAAAGGAATTTATCTTTTTTGATCTCACTTAATGCATTATGGAAAAAGGTGATAAATTGCACCACTTTGAGAAGAGTTTAGAAATGTGATTTTTTTTAACAATTGTTAACTATATATATATCCATCAAAAGGTACATAAAAACTGAAAGTTGAAGTATATTTTTGTTAACTTTTAAATATAATTTTTCTAATTATTTGAAAAATGTTTGCTGGAAATTTTCATATGCTAAGTACACACTGGAGAATTTCTACTTTAAAATAAGTTAAAAAGCTGAGTGTGATGGCTCATACCTGTAATCCTAACACTTGGCAAGCATAGGCTGGAGTGTCAGGACTTCAAGTAGTCCTTGTCTACACAGTTGAATTGAAGGTGAGACTGAGCTACATTTCATACACACACACACACACACACACACACACACACACTCACACACTCACACACTCACACACTCACGCACACACTCATGCACACATACAAATACACACACTCACACACACACTCACACACACACACTCACACACACACATATACACACACTCACACACACACACTCACACACGTGCGCGCGCACGCACACACACTCACACACACATACACTCACACACTCACACACACACACTCACACACACATATACACACACTCACACACACACACTCTCACACACACACACACGTCCGCGCGCACACGCACACACTCACACACACATACACGCACACACACTCACACACTCACACACACACTCACACACACACATATACACACACTCACACACACACACACGTGCGCGCGCACGCACACACACTCACACACACATACACGCACACACTCACACACACACTCACACACACACATATACACACACTCACACACACATACTCACACACACACATATACACACACTCACACACACACACACTCTCGCACACACA
>NW_022196901.1:5131880-5138114 GCF_008632895.1 Mastomys coucha
ACTCACACACACACTCACACACACACATATACACACACTCACACACACACACACTCACACACACACACGTGCGCGCACGCACACAGGCAGTACATAGTAAAATAGTATTGGTAACACAAGAGAATCAGAAACTGAACACTGGTAGAAAGCCAAAGAAGCCGGATTCTGTCTTTGCCATTGGTGGCCCTGTGGTCGTGGGAAAGAAAACGGGGACTTTTCTGAGGCTGTTCTTTGGAGTTTAATAATGAATGAATACTTGAGCTGTACCCTGTTTTCTGCATTAAAAACTTTAAGTATATCTTGTTTATTTTAAATTTCAGTTTGTGATTTTTGTCATTATCCATATTAAATAATATGCTAATAAGATTTTAAAATACTTTTTAAAAATTAAGGATTTAAATGAACTTTTTGACAGTTTGCAGCTGTTGCAACTTTACCATTTGATGTAGTAAAAACACAGAAACAGATGCAACTGTGGACGAATGAATATTGTAAATGTAAGTTTAATTTAAAGCATTTTAAGATGTCATTGTTTGTTCCCCTTGTGTGATTTTATTAGGAATACATAAAATCAGAAAACACTGTTGTTTTTCTTAGACCTTATTCTTTCTTAATGAAACTGATAAAAATGTATTGTTAGAATGGAATACCTAGAAAAGTACTAAGCAAGCTTTAGAAATCGTAAAGCATGTTTCTTGTCTGCTATCATTTAAGTCTCTTAACTTCCATGAAATAAAAAAAAACCTACTTTTATCATGAAAAGCTAAGTTGTTATAATTTTTCTTGTGATCTGTTTTCAAATCTGTATTTAGTCACCAAGTACTCTTTGAAATAAATCAATAAAAGAAATCTAGACAAATCAGTGTAAAAGATAACAAAAACAAAAACAAAAAAAAAAACTGGATGGCGGGATCATTGAGCCACTGTTCCTCATGACATTGATGTTTAGTTTCCTTATTCTTACTATTTTTCCCTTTTTCTTCACGTTTATTTTGTTTCTTTTGTAACATATAATTTTTTTCTATAATGAAAGTATACTTACCTCTCTCCCAGGCCCCAACCATATGCACTATTAAAAATGTAGCAAACCTGGCTGTTATTGTGCATAACCGTAATCCCCACATTTGGGAGGCAGGGGCAGAATTATGAGTTCAGAATCTTCCTAGTGGATGTACTAGGTGAGACCCTCCTTGAAAAGAAAGGAAGGAAAGAAAAGAAAAAAAAAGCATAGTATAGCAAGACTGAAGGAATTATCCATTGTAAAAATGTTTTGTATAATCTTCATGATAGTTTAATGGTAATGATAGTTTATTTTAAAGAAATGTTCTTTATAGATCTCAGTAAATTAATCTGAATGGCTGTATCTTTGACCTACTAAATACCAAGTTTCCTCTAATACTAGGCACTAATTACCTGGAGGGTAATTATAGTTTTATTCTGTTAGTTTGTATACAACTATTTATAGGCTTTATATGTGAATTTAGTGGTATCCTCTTTAGCAAAGTTTTTAAATTTTGACCCCTCCTATACTTGAATAGAAACAATGAAGATAGTACTGCTATCTATAACTAGTCATTTGAAGGAAATATTGCAGATGTAATTGGAAAGATTGTGAATGAAGCAGAACATCGAACATCCTTAGGGTGGGAGAATGACTTCTCTTCAGAACCATTCTTAGGCATAACCCCCACCCAGACACACTCACACACACACTCTCACACACACTCACACACATACTTAATTTGGGGCTAGCTTAGAATTTGAGAAGTTCAGTCCATTGTCATCATGGCAGGAAGTGTGGTAGCATCCAGGCAGACACAGTGCTGGAGAAGGAACTGAGAATTCTATGTCTTGATCCCAAGGCAGGCAGAAGGAGAGCTCTTCTGCAGACAGCTAGGAGGAGGGTCTCTTCTGCATTGGGTGGAGCTCAAGCACAGGCCCTCAAAGCACAAGGCACATCTGATAGTGTTATGAGACTATGAGGACCAAACCTGTTCAGACCACTATATATATTTTTTTTCTTCTGTTAAACTTTGGATAATAAAATTGAAATGAAAATGGTTTTCTGGACTTATGTTAGATTAGAAGAGATAAATTAGCTGGGTTTTCTAAATCTTCCATTTTTCATTGTGAACACTTTTGACATGAAAGAGAGTACAAATAGTAATACCACTGATTTTTATGAGGACCCTGCCAGCTCTTTTGTGTGTTCCTGCTTGTTTGCTTACAGATGTGTGCATGTTTGCATTTAGAGCTGCCTTCTTTTTAAGGAACCCAGGCATCAAAAATTGAACTTGAGTCTGGTGGCTTACCTCTGTACCCCATCACTCAGGATGCCTAGTTAGGAAGTTTATGAGCTTGAGGTTAACTTAACCTCAGCTAGAGAGCAGGTCAGGCTTGGCTATATAATCAGTCCATGTTTGAGCATAATAAAAAAGATTGATAATAACTCCTAAACAGATCCTTCTTATAATGAAGTATATTCTTTATGTATTCTCTTGTGAGGATTTAAATGAGAATGGCCCCCATAGACTCGTATATTTGAGTGCTTTATCCCAGTTGTGGAACCTTTTGGAAAGGCTTAAGAGGTATGGCCTGTTAGGGAGGTGTGTCATGGGGGCTGGGCTTTGAGGTTTAAAGAACTGAGGCCAGGCTCAGTGTTTCTGTCTCTGCCTGCTGCCTGAGGATCAGGATGTAAAGCTCTCAGCCACCACTCCAGCACCATGCCTGTCTGCTTCCTACCATGATTATGAACTAAGTCTCAAAACCAGTAAGCAAGCCCTCAAGTAAGTGGCATTTTAAAAACCTTGGTCATGGTGTCTCTTCATAGCAATAGAACAGTAGCTAGAGTCGATCTGTAATATAGATTATTAAGTTGTGTTTTATGATATATTATTTTTTTCTTTTAACATTGTTTTAACATAGTTCCTGCACCTTTGGATATATCAACCTGGGCTATAATGAAGAACATTGTTGCTGACAAAGGATTTTCTGGGTTGTTTACAGGTAAAAATCCTTGGTTTACAGAGTCTTTGAATACAGTCATTCATTTTAAATCTCCTACAATTAGCTTCCAGCAAAAAGTGATAGGTAACATTTTATAATTATTATTTTCTCCTAAATATTGCGATAAGTTAAATAAATGTTCAGTAGTAGACTTATCAAATTTGAATTTAAAGTTGGGAGTAAACTATTGATGAGGTAGAATTTGGTATTTCAGATCATTTAATTTGGTCATCATGAAGCCAAATGCGACATTTTTACAAAGTAAGATCAAATGTGTTTTGTTTTGTTTTTCCATTCTCTTTTCAGGTCTAATTCCTCGATTAGTTAAAATTGTTCCTGCTTGTGCCATTATGATCAGTTCATATGAATTAGGGAAGTCGTTCTTCCAGAAGCAAAATGTTGAAAATCGGTAATTCTCATGATGGACTTTTGACTTGAAATAACAACCAGAGCCAAATAAGATGCAAATTTGTAGGCAAAATGTTTTTTTTTTTTTGACATTATTATCTTACAGTGTGACTTTATCTGTCTTCCCTATAATTTAAATGAATAATAATTTCTAATCCACCTCTAAATCATAACCCTAGTTTTGGTTTTTTGAAATATTAAAAACATAATCCAGAAACTGCTGCCTCTTAGTACTCTTGCCAAGAAACTTGCTCCTTTACGGGACAAGTTTTCTGAGCACATATCATTACACACTTGCTTTTAAATAAATGCTATAAATGTTGGGCACATCAGGACATTTTGGATTGTGTACTAAGCACTGCAATGTAGAGAGCTAAGTGCAGCCTCACTGAGATTCAAATCATAAGTGTCAGCATTTCAGTAGAGAGTGGAAGAGCTGTCATGTGTTCACAGACCCAGAAGGTGCCTCTTAACTTTCCTCATTTCTGTTACTGCTTTATGGTGTAGTGTATTGGCGTTGTGTAGCATAGACTTTCCCTAATGAAAAGTGTAGCCACTGTATCTGTGTAAACCAAAGTATAATCATTTACATGATGTAAACGATTGGCATTTTTAGTGACTAATAACGCTTACCTAATATTTCTGCTGAGGGTATATTTTCACTGGTGACAGTCAGTGTCTATTTACTAAATCTGGATCTGCAGTACATAGAGAACCTTGCTGTACTTAGACTAGTGAAAAGAACTAGTTTGGGGCCCAGGGATGGGCTGCTTGTAACTAGCTTGTCTTCCAAGTGTCGTTGTTTCTAGAGTCCATTAGGTCAGTTCTACAACTTTTTTTTACTACAATCAATATGCCCTACTCTAAAATTTTGACCAAAATATAAAATGCTCCAAAAATTTCAACTCTTCTATTTGATGTCCCAAAATGCTGCTGCTACAATCCCACATCTTTCCTCAGGTGACAGCATACAGAACACAGGCACATAGGAACAGTTAAATTGCCTTTAGGCTATTTGTATAAATTGTATATGAAACACATGGAATATATTTATCACTTTAGGTGGAAATGAGGTTTTTAAAAATTACATGCATTTATTTGTTGTATATGTCTATGTATATATGAAGCTCAGAGGAAATGTTGAGGAATTAGTTCTCCTGTTCTACTGTATGGGCTTTGGGATTTGAACTCTGGTGGTCAAGCTTAGCAGCAAGTGCCTTTCCCATTCTGAGCTCAGGAGTGAGATTTTTAAATATGATGGGAATGCAGGGGTAGAACACTGTGACTTTGGAATGTGTAACTCAGAGTCTGATCTCCAGCACAAAATGATAAATAATTTAATAAGTAAGTAAGATAGCAATGAAAGAAATGCTATTCTGTTTTACTTATCTCTATAAAGCAAAAAGCACTTTATCACGTTCTATGTGTATTCTATGAAATGTGAAGTGTCCCCTCCCTACCACAACAATATAATGTATTTTGGAGACAGTGATCTCTAGGGTTGGTAGGCGAACAAATGTGTTTTGTATCATAGTGGAAAGTGTTTGTATGTTTCATCAGAAATAAATGATATGCAGTTTATTGTACCATGTTTTACATTATAATCCTGTGTTGATTTACATTAAAAATTTAATATATCCATGTATGTATTTCTGATTTGTAATAGTAAAATTTTTAAAATCCTGACCTAGGGCTTCTTTTCTGTCTTAGGCCATTTATGTTCTTGGGTAAAAGACAGTGAAAGACGCACATAGTCTTTATGGTTTTTAATATGCCTTAGGCAGCTGCCTACTCTCCATGCTGTTAGAATATATTTTCCTATTAATAACCCTGAGTTATCAATTATTATTTACTATGTCCCACCTAGGCTACTCCTAACTCCAATTGGGCAGCCCTTTGGGCCATGTTCTCTTGGCCTTTGGCCCATGGTGCTCTCCTCCCTCCTGCATGTTCTTTGTGGCAGAACCTTCCCCTAATGAATAAAGATTTCAAGGGACCAATCACTGGACAAGGAGCAGGCCGAACTTCTGGGTCAGGGAGAGGAAAAGGAAGACAGGAGAAAGAAGACTTCCTTTTGGACGGGAGACAGCTGGGAGGCAGTGTAGCTATCGAGAGCCCCCCCAGGATTTATGACTTAAAATAGCTTACAAAATTATGATGCTCGTTTCTGCGCCCAGCAATTGTGTTACCTGTTGATCCTAAACTAAGATCTTGTGGTGTTTTCCTTCAAGTGGCATCTCAACTAGGTTCCATAGAAAAGTACTGCGGCGGGGCACCCCAGCCAGCAAGGGGAACTTGGAAGTGTGGAGCATCTGTGACAACAGCCCAGCATGGGAACTTAGCAAGCTGGGTGGGGCTGGGAACAGGCTAGCCTGGCCGCCAGTGCCTTTCCGAAGTAGCGTGGATTACCATATATTTCACGCAACAGTTCTTCCTCTATTCCATGGTAGCTTCTTCCTGCTCCTTCCCTGTGGTCCTCTCTAAGCCCACAAAACCTCAACCCCACCTGTTTCTCTTCTGCCCAGCTACTGGCTTCTGCATCTTTATTCTCAATCAGAATTACCTTCTGCCTTCACTTAGCATTACAGTAGACAGTAAAAGACAAAAACCACAACAATGATTTTCTTTCTTTCTTTCTTTCTTTCTTTCTTTCTTTCTTTCTTTCTTTCTTTCTTTTTTATTAAAATATTTTGTGCTTGCTTAGAAGTACCACTGTTTTACTTGGCAATGGTTTTCTTTTTTCTTTTTTAACTTACATCCAGCTACTTTGCTGAAGTTGTTTATCAGGTTTAGGAGCTCTCTGGTGGAATTTTTGGGGTC
>NW_022196901.1:5138976-5144255 GCF_008632895.1 Mastomys coucha
TAAGGGAAATTGGTCTGAAGTTTTCTTTCTTCGTTAGGTCTCTGTGTGGTTTAGGTATAAGAGTAATTCTGACTTCATAGAAGGAATTGGGTAGAGTGCCTTCAGTTTCTATGTTGTGGATAGTTTGAGGAGTATTGGAATTAGGTCTTCTTTGAAGGTCTGATAAAACTCTGCACTAAACCCATCTGGTCCTGTGTTTTTTTTGGTTGGGAGACTATTAATGACTGTTTCTATTTCATAGCAGATATGGGACTGTTTAGATCATTGATCTGATCTTGATTTAACTTTGGTACCTGGTGTCTGTCTAGAAAATTGTCCATTTCATCCAGGTTTTCCAGTTTTGTTGAGTATAAGCTTTTGTAGTAGGATCTCATGATTTTTTGGATTTCCTCAGTGTCTGTTGTTATGTCTCCCTTTTCATTTCTGATCTTGTTAATTAGGATACTGTCTATGTGCCCTCTAGTTAGTGTGACTAAGGGTTTATCTATTTTATTGATTTTCTCAAAGAACCAGCTCCTGGTTTGGTTGATTCTTTGTATAGTTCTTTTTGTTTCTATTTGATTGATTTCAGCCCTGAGTTTGATTATTTCCTACCTTTGACTCCTGTTGGGTGAATTTGCTTCTTTTTGTTCTAGCGCTTTCAGGTGTGCTGTCAAATTATTGGTGTATGCTCTCTCCTATTTCTTTTTGTAGGCACTTAAAGCTATGAGTTTTCCTCTTAGGACTGCTTTCATTGTGTCCCATAAGTTTAGGTATGTTGTTGCTTCATCTTCTTTAAACTCTAGAAAGTCTTTAATTTCTTTCTTTATTTCTTCCTTGACCAAGTTATCACTGAGTAGAGTGTTGTTAAGCTTCCATGTGTATGTGGGCATTCTATTGTTTATGTTGTTATTGAGCAGCAGCCTTAGTCCATGGTGATCTGATAGGATACAAGGAATTATTTCAATCTTCTTGTATCTGTTGAGGCCTGATTTCTTACCAATTATATGGTCAATTTTGGAGAAGGTACCATGAGGTGCTGAGAAGAAGGTATAACCTTTTGTTTTAGGATAAAAAGTTCTATAGGTATCTGTTAAATCCATCTGTTTCATAACTTTTGTCAGTCTCACTGTGTCCTGGTTTAGTTTCTGTTTCCATGATCTGTCCATTGCAGAGATTGGGGTGTTGAAATCTCCCACTACTATTGTGTGCAGTGTAATATGTGCTTTGAGCTTTAGTAGAGTTTCTTTTATGAATGTAGATGCCCTTTGATTTGGAACATAGATGTTCAGAATTGAGAATTCATCTTGGTAGATCATAACTTTGATGAATGTGAAGTGTCCCTTCTTATCTTTTTTGATCAATTTAGGGTGAAAGTCGATTTTATTTGCTATTAGGATGGCTACTCCAGCTGTTTCTTGGGACCATTGGCTTGGAGAATTGTTTTCCACCTTTTATTCTGAGGTAGTGTCTTTCTTTGTCACTGAGGTGGGTTTCCTGTATGCAACATAATGTTGGGTCCTGTTTACGTACCCAATCTGATAGTCTATGTCTTTTTATTGGGGAATTGAGTCCATTGATATTAATAGATATTAAGGAAAAGTAATTGTTGCTTCCTGTTATTTTTGTTGTTAGAGCTGGAATTCCGTTCATGTGGCTATCTTCTTTTAGTTTTGTTGGAAGATTACATTTTTGCTTTTTCAGGGATGTAGTTCCCCTCCTTGTGTTGGAGTTTTCCTTTTATTACCCTTTGATGGGCTAGATTTGTGGAAATATATTGTGTGAATTTGGTTTTGTCATGGAATACTTTGGTTTCTCCATCTATGGTGATTGAGAGTTTTGCTGGGTATAGTAGTCTGGGCTGGCATTTGTGGTCTCTTAGGGTCTGTATGACACCTGCCCAGGATCTTCTAGCTTTCATAGTCTCTGGTAGGAAGTCTGGTGTAATTCTGATAGGCCTTTCTTTATATGTTACTTGACCTTTTTCCCTTACTGCTTTTAGTATTCTTTTTTTGTTTTGTGCATTAGGTGTTTTGACTATTAGGTGGCAGGAGGAATTTCTTTTCTGGTCTAGTCTATTTGGAGTACTATAGGCTTCTTGTATGTTCATGGGCATCTCTTTCTTTAGGTTAGGGAAGTTTTCTTCTGTAATTTTGTTGAAGATTATTACTGGCCCTTTAAAGTAAGAGGTCTTCACTCTCTTCTATACACATTATCCTTAGGTTTGGTCTTCTCATTGTCCTGGATTTCCTGGATGTTTTGGGTTAGGATCTTTTTGCATTTTGCATTTTCTTTGACTGTTGTGTCAATGTTTTCTATGGTATCTTCTGTCCCTGAGATTCTCTCTTCTATCTCTTTCTTTTTTTTAATCCTGCCTATCTCTTGTATTGTGTTGGTGATACTTGTATCTATGTTTCCTGACTTCTTTCCTAAGATTTCTAACTCCAGAGTTGTCTCTCTTTGTTGTTCTTAATTGTTTCTACTTCCATTTTTAGGTCCTGGATGGTTTTGCTCAATTCACCTGTTTGTGTTTTCCTGTAATTCCTTAAGGGATTTTTGAATTTGTTCTTTAAGTGCTTCTACTTGTTTACTCGTGATCTCCTGTAATTCTTTATGGGATTTTTTTTTTGTTTCCTCTTTAAGGGCTTGTACCTCTTTACCTGTGTTCTCCTGTATTTCTTTAAGGGAGTTATTCATATCCTTCTTAAATTCCTCTAGCACCATCGTGAGATATGATTTTAGATCCAAATCTTGCTTATCCTGTGTTTTGGGATATCCAGGACTTGTTGTGGTGGGAATACTGGGTTCTGATGAAGCCAAGTAGTCTTGGTTTCTGTTGGTAGGATTCTTGCATTTGCTTTTCGCCATCTGTTGATCTCTGGTGTTAGATGTTCTTGCTGTCTCAGACTAGAGCTTGTTCCTCCTGTGGGTTGTAAGCCTGTGTCAGTACTTCTGGGAGATCAGCTCTCCTCTGGTAAACCCAGGGCGCAGATGGGTCAGTTCCTGGGTTAAAGCACTCCCTGAAAGCAGGCTCTCTGCTTGCAGTGAAGGGGCAGAGAGGGTTTCGGATCCACTGCTGTCACTCTGCAGTGGCTGAGAGGATTCTGTCCCTGCCGCCCTGCGACTTGTGAGGCCTGTGCCTCCCAGCTGGTCCTGCCTAGAAAGTCACCGGAGAGAAAATGGCGGCAATGGTTTTCATATACAGTCACTATAGAATGCTATGAAATACATAATGAAAGTTCATTATTAAACTTAGCCTTTCTCCTTATTTTGTATTATTTCTTTTTATTGTTAGAAAAGAGCATGGAACTGAGCACACAAACATATTTGAAATACTATTATCTGTTAATGTGTGAAGAGTTCTCCTATACTCAGTACTGTACTTGCAAAAAATGATTACGACAAAATAAGTTAAATACATTTTTGTTTCTGACACATTGCAAGCAGTGTAGCTGGATAAGAAAGGGTAAATTGGAACTGGAAAGATGGCTCAGGTTACTAGCACTTACTGCCCTTCCAGAGAGACTGGGTTCCTTTCCCAGCAGCACTCACATGGTAGTGTAGCTTCCGTTCCTGTGGGCTTCCACAGGAACTACACACACATGGTATATATACATGTGTGTAGGCAAAACACCCATATACAATAAATTTTTTAAAAACTTGACATTTTCCTTACATTTAACTCAAATAAGCATTAATATTTTGAAAATAACTTTTTGTCTTATAGTAGTATTTGAATAAATTTAGTTCCTAAAATAAATATTACTCTTTAAATTTTCTTCAAAATGTTTCTCTTCTAAAATAATGGGACAATTGTTGGCTTGAATGGCTATCCTTAGGTATCACTTTAGTGGACAAACTAAGCTTTTGACCCTGTATGCTTTTTAGGTTTTTGATGCATACACATAGGATTTAAGCAGTGTAAACACATGTTCTTAATGTGGTTGATTGTTGCCTGAATGTGAGATGTTCCTCATAGACACCTATATTTAAACACTCAGTCCACAGTTGGTAGCCTTGTTTTAGAAATTGTGGATTAGAGCCTTGATGGAGAGAGTGAGTCACTGTGGAAGAGGCTTCAGGTTGGCACCAATTCCTGTCTTTCTTTCTCCTGATTGGCAGTGCAGTGGAACAAGCCTGCTTCATACTCTTGCTGCCACCCTGATAAACTACATTCCTGGGAATAAGGCACAATGGACACTTTTCTGAAGTTGCTTCTTTCCAGGAATTTGGACAAAACAACAGTCCTAGTGATGATGATAAAGGACACAAACTTCCAGGCTTAATGTTGCAGCATTTTCTCTGTCTAATCACATGAGGGCGGTGACAGGCCTGTGGTTGGACAGGAATAGAGAGGTAGAGCTAGAAGTTGAGGAAGAGAGAGGTCGGAGGGAGAAGGGCAGGCTCTACATCATGGAGTCAGAGGAAGATGAAGATTCAGACCCTGCTTGGTTATAGCAACCAGGCTAAGGTTTTTACAAGGTTAAATTAATTGGGTCAAAATTTGTCTTTATCATTTGGCATTGAAATTATTGTATTGGCATCTTGTAATCGTGATCTTATTAGATAAACCAATTGGCATTTTGTAATTGGATCTTATTATTATATAAACCTGATTAGATAATTAAGCCTTAAGAGTCATGCTTTACCAGGTTCTGGGGGTTAGATGAATGATTGTGGGAGTATGTAAACAGTTGAATGTGAGCGAGATGTTGCTGCTAGCTGGGAGAAAATAGCAAGAACCCGCCAGGACTTAGTGTTGAGGATGGATGGTACCAGAATTAGAATGTGCTCCAGCAGGAAAGAGAGTTTGCAGGGTAGATTCATTTTTTAAATATTCCTGCAACATGTTAAAGAAATGGTAAATTATCATACTTTATTACTAAAATATTGTTTTTAAAGAAATGTATTATTATAATCTTTAATCACAAACACATTAACCTAATATACATCTGGCTTTTTACAAAATGGAATAAAATTCAATTTTTATTCCCCCTAAATGCTCTTTTTATTTAATTGCATATGACACAAATTTTTTTTCTCTATTTTTCTCGGGCATAAATTTAGGGATACATGGAAATTTTGTTCAGTGTATTGCTTTTACGTTTTTCCAAAATTAATGTTTTAGAATTAGAGACTATTGCTTTTATTTGTTAATCTGTCAACATTTATTAAGACATTTTAGGCTGGGCAGTGGTGGCACATGTCTTTAATCTCACCACTTGGGAGGCTGAGGCAGATGGATTTCTGAGTTCAAGGCCAGCCTGGTCTACAGAGTGAGTTCCAGGACAGCCAGGGCT
>NW_022196901.1:5145305-5151209 GCF_008632895.1 Mastomys coucha
AAAAAAAAAAGAATCCTAATACAAACTTTATTGAAAGTAAAATGTCATAAACTATTAAAAAAAAAGATAGATCAATAGGTAAAGATGCTTGCCACCAAGTGCCACGCCCACTTGTCTACTCTAGTTACATCTGCAATATCAGGGGTAAAAGCCTGATCTCCAAAAAGAGGCAATATGACTTCAAAGGGAGTTTGTCCCTCCTGAGTATTCAGTCAGCTGTGGCATCCACTAACTCAGAGGTAGCCCAGATATGTCCTTGCGAACTTACCTGCTAGGTGCCCATCAAGATATGATTTATTAATAGCTAGACAAAATTGGACATTGCTCTCTGATCTTTACCAATGTTCCAACATCTTAGCCAAACCCTGGCTTGGAATTCTGTAAAGAATGTTACCCATCCAGACTAATTGCCTTCAGCATTGTAGGTAGGGCACTGAAGCTTACAGAATGGGAGACTTATCCCAGGGCAAGGTCAAGTAGAATCCTCATTCTCAGTCAGGTACTGCAGCTGAACCACTATTAGCAAGAAAGAGACAAGTCTCTACTAGCCCAGAAGATTAGCAGAGTGGATGTTTTACTAAGGATGGGCGGGTCCTTGAGCTGAGTGTGTGTGTGAGACTGTGTGCAGCAGTCATCATTTGAGATTGAAGGCTGGAGATTCTAGATTAGAGCCTCTACCCTACTGGCTCGCGCACCCCCCCCCCCACTCCGGCCAGGCCCATGTGGCCTGAGCATGCTCAGAGCCTGGAGGTGCTGCACCAGTCCAGAGGAAATGGCTGCTGTTTTAGACCCAGTGTGTTTCAGGTGACCTCAGATGTACCTCAACTACTGAGCTGCCAGATTTCTCATTTCTCTTTTGCAATGACTGTAAAAGCGTCATGCCATTTTTAAGAAATACCTTCAGACTCAGCACTCCCTTGTGTCGACTCTTTTTATCATCCACCGAACTCCTTGCCCACCAGGCCAGAGTTTTCATCACCCTGCGGAACAAGGGGACCCCGCAGAAACCCAGTCCGTGGCAACCAAGCATAACAAACTGAGTTCAAGCAGGTTCCACATAGGATAGAATCAGTTCTGACCTTTACACGCATAACTTTGGAAGTCTCCCACTATTATTGTGTGAGGTGCAATGTGTGCTTTGAGCTTTAGTAAAGTTTCTTTTCTGAATATGAGTGCCCTTGCATTTGGGGCATAGATGTTCAGAATTGAGACTTTCTCTTAGTGGATTTTTCCTTTGATGAATATGAAGTGTCCTTCCTCATCTCATTTGATAACTTTTGGTTGAAAGTCTATTTTATTGGATATTAGGATGGCAACTCCAGCTTCTTTCTTGGGACCATTTGCTTGGAAAACCTTTTTCCAGCCTTTTACTCTGAGGTAGTGTCTTTCTTTGTTATTGAGGTGTATTTCTTGTATGCAGCAAAATGCTGGATTCTGTTTGTGTATCTAGTCTGTCAGCTTATGTCTTTTTATAAGGGAATCAAGTCCATTGATATTGAGAGATATTTAAGACAGATGATTGTTAGTTCCTCTTATGTTTGTTGTTTTAGGTGGTATTATGTGCATGTGATTCTCTCCTTTTGGCTTTGTTGTGAGATGCTTAATATCTTGTTTTTTTCTTTGGTGTACCCACAAAGGTACCCTCTTTGTGTTGGAGTTTTCCTTCTACATTCCTCTGTAGGACTGAATTGGTAGATAGGTACTGTTTGAATTTGGATTTGTCCTGGAATATTTTGGTTTCTCAATGTATGTTGATTGAGGGTTTTGCTGGGTATAGTAGCCTGAGCTGGCATTTCTGTTCTCTTAGGGTCTGCATGACCTCTGTCCAGGCACTTCTGTCTTTTAGTGTCTCTGTTGAGAAGTCTGTGCTCTGGTAGATCTGCCTTTGTACATGACTTGACCTTTTTCCCCTTTTGGCTTTTACTATTCTTTCTTTGATCTGTGCATTTAGTGTTTTAATTATTATGAGACTAGGATTTTCTTTTCTGGTCCAATCTATTTGGTTTTCTATTGGCTTCATATTTGTTTATGCCCATCTCTTTCTTTAGGTTGGGGAAGTTTTCTTCTATGATTTTGTTGATGTTTTCATGTCCTTTGAGCTGGGAATCTTCACTCTCCTCTATTCCTATTCTTAGATTTGGTCTTTTCATTGTATTCTGGATTTGCTGGATGTTTTGGGCTAGGAGTTTTTTATGTTTTGAGTTTTCTTTGACAGTTAGTTGTGTCAATATCTTCTAAGGTATCTCCTACACCTGAGATTCTCTGTTCTGTCTCTTGTATTCTGTTGGTGACACTTATATCTGTGATTCCTGACCTCTCTCCTAGGTTTTCTATTTCCAGGGTTTCCTCTGTTTGTGTTTGCTTTATTGTTTCTACTTCCACTTTTAGGTGTTGGACCACTTTGTTCAATTACTGCACGGGTTTGACTGTGTTTTCCTCTGTTTCTTTAAGTAACTTATTTGTTTCCTCTTTAAGGACATCTACCTGTTTACCCATGTTTTCGTGTATTTCTTTCATTGAGTTATTTATATCCTCTTTAAAGGACTCTATTGTCTTCATAAGATAGAATTTTAGGACATATTCCTGATTTTCAGGTGTGTTGGGGTATTCAGGACTTGCTGTGGGGGGAGAACTGGGTTCTGATGATGCCAAAGTGTATTGGTTTTGTTGCTTATGGTCTTGCACATGCCTCTCACCATCTGGTTATCTCTGGTATTAGCTGGTCTGGGTATCTTGCCTCTTGAGTCCCTGGGTTGCTGCTAGTCTCCTGGTAGGCCTGTGGCCCTGGCTATAGCAGACCTCCTGTGAAGCCTTCAGACTGTGGGGTCTTCAGAGGGACAGACAAGCTGCTGATCTGTTGCCCTGGCTACAGCAGAGCTCCTGTGAGGCCTTCAGTCTGTTTGGTCTTCACAGGAGGGGTCAAGCTGTTGCCTTGCTTATAGCTGTTCTCCTGGGAGGCCTTCAGACTGTGGGGTCTATTGCCAAGTTGCCCTGCCTGTAGCGGACTTCCTGGCAGCCTTGAGACTGCAATGTCAGTTGCCCTGCATGCAGAAGACCACCTAGAGGCCTTGAGACCGTGGTGTCTTCAGGGGAGCAGACAAGCTGGTGCTCTGCCCCAACAGAAGTCACCTTCTGGAAGGGGAGTCGAATTCAGGGAAAGGGGGGCTTGGGGATTGATGGGTCCTGAGACCACTATCCTCCTTGGGATTCCCGTGGGGTGTCTGTTCCAGAATGTCCCTTACCAGTTGCCTATGTGCAGCGGACCTCTGGGAGGCCTGAGACTGTGGTGTCTTCAGAGGAGCAGAATGTTTTGTATTTTTAAATAAAAGTTAATTTTTTTTTATTGTTTGAGAATTTCATAGCTTCATATAATGTGTTATTATTAGATTTTCCCCCATTTTCTTCTCTTTTCCCCCACTATTTTTCCCCCTCTTAACTTCATGTGCTCTTTGCTTTAAACCCCATTTTACTTTAGGAAAGGATTTATTTCATCTTACACTTCCAAGTAATAATCCAATAGAAGAAAATCAGGGCAGGAACTCAAATCAGGCAAGAACCTGGAGACAGGAGCTAATGCAGAGGCCATGGAGGAGTGCTGCTTTCTGGCTTGCTCCCCACTGGCACCCCCAGACTGCGTTCTCATTTGTACACCCAGGACCACCTGTTGAGGATTTACACTACCCACAATGAGCTGGGTACTTCAGACTTTCCTACAGGCAAATTTTAAATCTGCTCTACACATTTCCTGTAGACAAATCTTATGGAGGCATTTTCCCAATTCAGAGTGCCTCTTCCTAAATAACTCTTAACATCTGTCAAGAGCAAATTTATAATAAGCAAGGAGCATGAGTTGGCCACATGCCTGAAGAAAGCTGACTCCTCCCAGAAGCCATCTGATGGCAAGAGTTCCTCCTCTAGGTTTGAGACTTCATGACTCTTTCCCTTCTGGAATATTGACTGGCTTAATCTTGTGCATGCAGTCACAGCCCACTGTAAGTTCATGGGTGCAATGGTGCTGTGATGTCTGCCAAATACTGTTTCACTGTAGATTTCCACTACCATTGGCTACTACAATCTTTTTGCCCATTCTTTCCCAGTAAAATCTCTGAATCTTGTCAGGGAGAAGGATAATATAGATGACTGATCTAGATATTAGCACCCAGCAGTCTCTTATTTGTACATTGCCAGTTTCAGGTCTGTTAATTGCCATCTACTGCAAAAAGAGTCTGATCAGGTTTGAGAGATGTGCTAATCTGAGAGATGGGGATGTTATTTATCTCTAAGTTCACTTAGTATAATAGTATTAGAATCATTCTTAGGGCCTCTGATCTAGCTACCCATGAATTTTTAGTTTGGTTAATTGTAACAGGTATGAGTTCCATCTTGTAAAACAGATTTTAAATCCAACCTGAAACATAACAATTCATATAACATTTGTGTTACTATTACACCAGTGGGCATATCTTGCTAGGACAGTTGTTATTGTAGCTCTCAGTATTAATAGCTAGGTAAGACTGTTGATTGCTTTTCTACTCCATTAGCTTGCATAGAAACTTCCAGCACTAGGAAAGCAAGCCAGTAGGAACAAACCTTCCAGGTTAGTTTCTCCATGTTCTGTAATGTAAGTGTGTGATATCTTCAGCAACAGGGTCTTAACATCAAATTCTGTAGAGTAACCAAGAGCAGTGGTAGTGGCCTGTAATGCTTGGGTAAAGGTGTTTATGAGATGTCCACTGGCCAACAACTTGAAATGAGGTAACCCCTTCCTATTTCTGAGCCTTTTATTTGATAGCCTATGCTATCTAGAGGAGGTATTGCCCCACAGAAACTATTTAAGTGTGTGTGTGTGTGTGTGTGTGTGTGTGTGTGTGTGTTTTAAAGGGAGTTTCTACACTTGTAGTTTATATAATATTTTTCCATAGTGTCTGTACCCCTTCCCTTTAAACTGCCCCGCTCCTTACTTGTTTCCTGCTGTGATGGCTGATTTTGGTTGTCAACTTGACTACATCTGGAATTAACTAAAACCTAAATGACTGGGCCCACATATGATGAAGTAGTAAGGCTAGGCACCTCCTCTTCCACTAAGGCTAGACAAGGCAACCCAGTAGGGGTAAGGGACCCAAAGGCAGGCCACAGAGTCAGACACAGCCCCGGCTCCTGCTGTTAGGAGTCAGAGACAGCCTCGGCTCCTGCTGTGAGGAGTCAGAGACAGCCCCGGCTCCTGCTGTGAGGAGTCAGAGACAGCCCCGGCTCCTGCTGTGAGGAGTCAGAGACAGCCCCGGCTCCCGCTGTGAGGAGTCAGAGACAGCCCCGGCTCCCGCTGTGAGGAGTCAGAGACAGCCCCGGCTCCCACTGTGAGGAGTCAGAGACAGCCCCGGCTCCCACTGTGAGGAGTCAGAGACAGCCCCGGCTCCGCCTGTTAGGAGTCAGAGACAGCCCAGCTCCCACTGTTAGAAGTCAGAGACAGCCCCGGCTCCCACTGTGAGGAGTCAGAGACAGCCCCGGCTCCCGCTGTTAGGAGTCAGAGACAGCCCCGGCTCCCACTGTGAGGAGTCTCACAAGAAGATCGAGCTACCCAACTAACACTTTTAATTTGGACTACAGTCTGCAAGTAGAAGTACTTGCAGACTGTATAAGGGCATGAAAGAAAGAAGCTCTTGCTGCCTGCTTGTTCTCACTCTTCCTAGCAAAGTCCATTTCTTTACTGCTATCAGAGCTTACTTTGAGATTCCTGCATATACTGAAGACCAGCAGACACATCTTATCCTCATGGACTGAACAACTACTGGATTCTTGAACCTTCCTTTTCTAGGCAGCTGTAAGTACCTATGCTTATCGACCAGTCTAAGATCATCTGATATGGCCTCAAGTTTGGAGGGGCATTTTTTTTTTTTTTTTTTTTTT
>NW_022196901.1:5151498-5160189 GCF_008632895.1 Mastomys coucha
CCCCCCCCCCCCAAAAAAAAACCAAACTATTCCATGCCCCCTTCTCCTGCTTCTGTGAGGGTGTGCTCTCACCTACCCACTCTCTCCTGCCTCCCCACCCTCAAACTCCCCTTACAATGAGGCATTAAGCCATCATAGGACCAAGGGCCTCTTCTTGGAGGGGCATTTTTACTGAGATAGTTTTATTGAGAGCAATCAGATTTTTATACCTTTATCAGAAACAGAATATGATGGTAATCACCAGGATCAATACCATTGTAGTTGCCAGGATACAATGATATTTGCAAGTTATACAGGGTACACAAGATTAGAGTTTTAAAGACAATTGTCCTGTCAAGCTTCCATGCTTCCTTGACTACTAAGAGAACATACAAAGAAACATGCCTGAGGGAGTATGTGGGCCTCTCAAGAACAGGAAGAAACATTGTGCCCTAGGTACCATGGCCTCTAACCTGAAAAATCAATGACACATGCCTCTCACGGCAGCTAGGCCAGGCCAACTCCATGATTCCCTGCAGGCCGTGTTTGTTCAGTTTAGCCAGTCCACAGTCACTCTAAAGAATCCCCTTTCTATAGGTGCGTTCTGCTACAATAGACTGACTAGCTGACTACAAGTCTGACTGATACAGACTTTGGTACCAGAAGTGGTTTTAGAGCAGCAGAAGATTAAGGATGATTTTTTTTTTTTAAGTATCTGGAATAGACTTTCAATTTGCCAACACCTGCAATTACTAAAGCCTTTCTAGTTACTGAAGCGTCTCCCAGGGGCTTCAGTACTGAAAGAAAGCTCAAGATGTGAAATAGTTTACAAACATAAAAGAGACAAGTGCATTTGATTATCCTGATTCACCAGTTGCTAAAGGTAACAGATTTAGGAACTCTGTATATAAAACTTGTGACAGTTTGTGGAAAACTAAGGAAGATGATCCTGTTGGTCAGTTACTCCTAGCATCTGTGGATAAGTGGACAAAGGAAAACAATGAGCTCCTCCGTGATAGGATTCATCAGCTTCTGGCATATTAGAAGATGGCGAAGGACAAAGATGAACTCAGTGTTACAGTTGACTCGTTTCAGATGTGCATAAGCAGTCTAAAGGTTGCTGAGTGCCCTGGAAGACAGTCTACAGCAGCCACACAGCTCACATTGTAGAAACTCAAACTGAAGCCCTTGTTATAGGTTGGCTGAGTTACAGTGAAAATTCAAGTCTCGGCCTCAGAAGGGAGTGTGTTAGTTAGGGTAAGGTCATTCGTTGGTAAGGAGTGGATGGGAGTGTGCTTGGTCCCACTGAGGCTGAGAGCTTTGAACCCTCTCAGTGGGTTTTCTTACCTGAGGAAGCAGTCTCTCCAGCCTCAGCAGAAGTGCTCTAACTCTCATGCCTGAAATACTGCTTTCTCTGCCTCCGACTGAGGAGGTTAATCCTCCATTATCTACTAAACCAGCAGTGACTTTCTCTGAAGGAGAAGCCAGCTATGACAATAGTGATGCCCCTTGGGATCCACCAAATTGTTGCTTCTAGACACATACCCAGACTTAAGGCAAACCAGGCTCCTAGAGGGGAGGTAAAAAAAATGTAGACCACAAGGAGGTACACTACATTTAGTACTGGCTAATCAATCATGGTGTTTCCAGGTATGAAACAGATAGGAAACATACTGCATTTTTGTTTGATCTAAGTGGAAAAATTCTCAAACAAATGAAAGTCTCCATTAGATTATGGCAAAGGGGAATCTTGGTCCATAAACCAATTTCCAGAATTGAGCCAGGTTGTAGATCCCAAACCCCTTTAATGATGAGATGGGCATCTTTCCCTGAGGAAGGACCTGGATAAAATACCCAAGCATTTTACTGTTGGCCTTTCTTCAATCCTTCCATAGAGGGATCTATGACACTTTACAGGGTTAACTGTACAATGGGAGAAAGGGAACAATCAGACTTCCTGGGTTCTGCTGGGTACTGGATCTGAGCTGGCACTGATTCTAGGAGGTAACAAACATTGTGGCCTTCCATTTAAAGTATGGGACTTCTGGAGGTCAAATTTTGGCTGAAGTCTGACTCACAATAGGTCCAGTGAGTCCCTGAACTCATCCTCTGGTTATTTCCCTAGTCCAAGAATATATATAATTGGGATAGATACACTTAGAAGTTGGCAAAATTCTCACATTAGTTTCTTGACCTGTAGAGTAAGGGCTATTATAGTTGGAAAGGTTAAATGGAAGCTTTTGGAGTTGTCTCTGTCTAGGAAAATAGTGAATGAAAAGCAATATCACATCCCTGGAAGAACTGCAAAAATTAATGCCACCATCAAGGACTCGAAAGATGGTAATTCCCACCACATCTCCCTTTAACACTCTTATCGGGACATTGCAGATGACAGATGGGTCATGGAGAATGACATTTACTGAAAAAAGTCAAGACTCCAATTTCAGCTGTTGTGCCGTATGTAATGTTTTTATTTGCATTAATACATCTGGTAAATGGAATCAATTATTGATCTAGCAAATGCCTTTTTTCTAAGTACCTGTCCATAAGTACCACCAGAAGCAATTTACTCTCAATTGACAAGACCAGCAGTATACTTTACAGTATTAATTCAAGGATATAGTAATGCTCTATCCCTGTCTAATAACTTAGAAAAGATCTCAATTGGTCTGTCTACTCCACAAGATTTCATATTGGTTCATTATATTGATGACATTATGCTCATTGGACCAAATGAGCAGGGAGTATCAACTACTTTGGATTCGTTGGTAACACATGGGCATCAGATGACAAGAAATAAATTCAACCAGAATTCAAGGGTCTTCTACCTCACTGAAATTCTTAGGATTACATTGGAATGGAATATGCAGAGATAGATATTCCTTCTAAGGTAAAGGATAAATTATTATATCTGGTCTCTCTCAAAACCAAGAAAGAAACAATGTGTAGTAGGCTTATTTGGAGTCTGGAGATAGCACACACTTGGGTGTATTACTCCAGCCCATATACCAAGTGACTCAGAAAGCTGCTAGCTTTGTGTGGGGCCAGGAACAGAAGGTTCTTCAACAGGTCAAGGCTGCTATGCAGGATGCTCTACTACTTGGACCATATGTTCCATCAGACCTGGTAGTATTTGAGGTTCAGTGGCAGATAGGGATACTGTTTAAAGCCTTTGGCAGGCCCCTATAGGTGAATCACAGAAGAGACCTTAGAGATTTTGATACAAGGCTCTATTGCTGGGAGCCATGGCCTTAACCGTGGCCTTGTGGAAAATGACTAGCTTACACATATAGCCCTGAGAGAACATGTGTAGTCTAACAGTAAGAATATTTGTGGGTGTGGAGGAGACTGTGGCCGCTGGTTCCAGAGACTGAAGATTGTCACCTGGCCTTCGGAAAGTCCCCAGGGCTCTTCCCCACTCCTTGAAGCTTCCTCTAGTTTATGCTTATACTGCCATCCCTGAAGTAAAGTTTTCAGAGCTTCATCAGACAACCGTCTTGCTCTCATTCTTCATATCTCTTATCCCGCCTCAGTCTCTCTCCCCTGCTGTAGGTCTCAGCTGAACACCTTATGGGTCGGGGCACTCTATCATTTTCTTAGGATTTTTATTGCTGTGAAGAGACACGTGGCAACTCTTATAAAGGAAAACATTTAACTGGGACTGGCTTACAGTTGCCTTGTCTTCTTAGCAAGAAACATGCAGGCAGGCATGGTGCTGGAGAAGGAGCTGAGAATTCTACATCTGGATCTGCAGGCACCAGGAAGAGACATTACCACACTGGGCCTACCTGAGTATATAAGACCCTAAAGCCTACTCACAATGACATACTTCCTCCAACAGAGCCACACCTACCCCAACAAGGCCACATTTCCTAATAGTGTCACCCCCCTATGGATCTATGGAGGCCATTTTTTTTTTCAAACCACCACAACCATCATCTGTGTTGGTATTCTGTCTAAACTCCACCTCCACAGTTCCTGGCAACAGACAGGTAGGCTTGACCCACTATAAAAGGGGCTTCTTGGCCCCTCCACTCTCTCTTATATTCTCTTTTCTCTATTACTCTTGCTTCCTGCTTACTCCTCTCTCCCCATTCCCTTCCTCCCTCTCTCCAAGGGGCCATGGCCAGCCTCCACTTCTCTATTCTCTCCTTCTCTCTGCCTTTCTTTTCCTCTGCTACTCTCTTAACTTCCCTCCCATGCCCTGAATAAACTCTAGTCTATGCTAATCCATCATGTGGCTGGTCCCTCAGGGGGAAGGGATGCCTTGGCATGGGCCCACTGAGGCACTCCCTTCTCCTACACCCTGCCAGAACATATTCTTATAGCTCTTTATCTTTTTATGATCGCAACAATATATAGACAACTATTTTCCCTTTGAAAGACAGCTTTTGGCCTGCTCTTGGGCCTGAGTAGAAACTGAACTTTTGACAATGGGCCACCAAATTACCATGTGACCTGAGCTGCTCTTAATGATCTAGGTGCCATCTGTCCTACCAAGTCATAAAGTAGGATGTACACAACAGAAATCTATTATTATATGGATCAAAACATGATTGGGCTTGATCATATTCTGAAGGCAAAAACAAGTTACCTGAAAAACTTGCCCAAACGTCAGCAGTTTCTACTCCCATTCCAATGCTGTCAGCTGCTAAGCATGCTCCTGTAGCTTCATGAATTGTTGTAACCATACTTCTTGGCTACTTTATTGGGTTCTTATATGAACACCTTTCTACATCCCGTTCCCTTCCAACCCCCCAACACTAGGTAGGTGTGAAACAAGGTTAGAGAGGAAAGGGGGACATAGATCTTTTTAGACTACTTCCTACTGATTAGGGGCATCAAGTTCCTAGGGGCAAGTCCAATCTTTGTTGTCAGGATATCTTCAACTTCTCTTTACTCACAACCACTTGACAAACTGCAGCAAGAAGGATCAGGAGCAGCCTCTTTGGAGCATGCCCACCTCAGAGTACCCATCCTCCCCTCTTGGGAGAACTACTATTTAAACCCTCTAAAAATTTTCTAGAATTCAGAATGTAAACTATCTTCAGCTGACAGAATCACACCCCATGCCAGAGCATGAGACAAATCATAGTCAGCTACAGTGGACAATTAGAAACAGCCCCATATCCCACACCTGGGATCAAAGCAAAATCATACTCACATAACTTGGTTTTTAAAGAAGCCAATATTCTCACTACATTTCCCCTTTTTGTTTTATGCCATTAATTGTATTGTGTTTAGTGAGAAATCATAAACAGAGACATCAAAGGACCAAATGCTTTTTGGGCTAGCAGTTTTCTTTAACCTGGTGACTCTCAGCTGTGGACAAGATGAAGCAGCCCCTTATTCCACACCTGAGATGAAAACAAAATACATATTTACATAATGTAACTGGGTTTTTAAAGAAACCAAATTTCTTACTGCAAATTGTGCCCTATGATTGGTTGACTAAGGAAGAGAAGACTACATCCTGGTTTACTGACAGTTCTGAATGTTATGCAGGCACCACGCAGAAGTGGACAGCTGCAGCATTACAACCTATTTCTGGGACAACCAGAAATGACACTAGCTAAGGGAAATAACCACAGTGGGCAGAACTTCAGGCAGTAAACATGGTCATATATTTTGTTTGGAAGGAGAAATGGCCAAATGTGTGATTATTCACTGATTCATGGATTGTAACCAATGGATTGGCTGGATGGTTGGAGACTTGGAAAGAACATGATTGTAAAATTGCTTAGAAAGACATCTGTAGAAAAAAATGTGTGTTTAGATCTCTCCAAATGAGTGAATGATGTGAAGCTACTTTTTTTCTACATAAATACTCATCAAAAGGTGACTTCAGCTGAGAAGAAGCTGAATCAAGTAGATTGGATGGCCTATTTTGTGGATAATCAGCCCCTTGCCAGCCATTCCTGTTATTCCAGCCCACAAACAAACTGGGCATGGTGACAGAGATGGGGTTATGCATGGGCTTGACAACATGGACTTTTACTCACTAAGGCTGACCTGACTACAAGCTGCTTCTGTGTGCAAGATCTGCCAACAAGAGAGACTGACACTGAGCCTCAGACATGGCATTATTTCCTGGGATCACTAGCCAGTGACTTGGTGGCAGGTTGACTACATTGTGCCACTTCCTCTGTGGAAAGAACAATCGTTAGTGGAATACATACTTAATCTGGTTATGGATTTGCCCATTGCATATAATGCTTCTGCTAAAACCACAATATGTGGACTTAAAGAATGCCTTATCAGCCACTATGGTATTTCAGGAAGTATTATTTCTGACCAAGGAAGTCACTTCACAGCCAGAGAAGTACAACACTGGGCCCACAATAATGGAATACATTTGTCTTACCATGATCCCCACCACCCTGAAGCAGTTGGCCCAATAGAAAGATGAAATACCCTTTTGAAGACACAGTTACAGCTCCAATTAGTTAATAACAGCCTGGAGGGCTGGGGCACGGTTCTCCAGAAGGCAATATATGCTTTGAATAGTGCCCAGTCTATGGTACAGTTTATCCCATAGCCAGGCCCTATGAGTCTAGGAATCGGGCAGAGTCCAGGAATCCCATCGCCCCTAGGGACCCTCTAGGAGAATTTTTGCTTCCTGTTCCCATTGCCTTAAGTTCTTCTGGCCTAGAAGTGTTGGTTTCAGAGCAACAGTGAGTGCTCTTACCAGAAGACACAATGAACATTCCATTGAACTGGAAGCTCAGAATTCCCTCTAGCAACTTTGGGCTTCTGATGCCCTTAAGCTAAACAGGTTAAGAAAGGAATAATAGGATGGGGCAGTGGTGGTGCATGCCTTTAATCCCAGCACTTGGGAGGCAGAGGCAGGCTGGTCTACACTGTGAGGTCCAGGACAGCCATACACAGAGAAACCCTGTCTTGAAAAAAAAGTAGTGTTAGAAAGGTGACTGATCCAGATTTCTGAGGGGAATTTGGATTGCTTCTACACAGTGGAGGAAAAAAAAGACTATATGTAGAGTGCAGGAGCTCCAGAACCTGCTGAGGTGCTTGCTGAAGGAGGAGGAAATACAGAGTGCACAGTAGGCACTATAAACAGCAGCTGAGACCATGTGGCCAGTTGCAGAAAGGAGTATTATAACTGACATAAGTGCTTTTGTCTTGTTTTGTTAAGAATCTGTTTGTAACATCAGTTAAAGGAATACCAGTCTCTTATTTAAGTCTGAGATGTTAAAAGGATGTCCCTCAAAGGACATTACCACCTATTCTAAGTTTATAATGCATTTGTGGTTGTACATGAAGTAGTCTTATCATTTTAGGGAGTAATTATGACCCAAATTATGACCGTAATGATGGTTGTTGTTTTCATTTGGAAATTAAGCATGACATAAAGAAATATAATTGTGTATCAAGTTCACAAAAGGTAGAGTTGTGATGGCTATTATCAGTTGTCAACTTGGAATTGTATCTGGAATTAACTAAAACACAAATGACTAGACACACCTGTAAAGGATTTTTTTTCTTAATTAAATAATTTGAAATGGGAAGACCAACTTGTAATCACATATTTGAAGTAAGAATATAAACCTTTAATCCAGCCTGCAAGTCATTTTAGTAAATCCCCATTTTATATATTAATATAAATATATAAGCTATTTATATTAATATATAAATATATATTATACATGTTATATATTAACATAAACACATAGTCATATTCATTCTGTAAGTTCTGTGACTCTAGACAACCCTAATACACCTGCTTTCAATGGGTACTCTAATTTAAACATGCTTATCTAAATTCCCAAATGCTGAGATAGATAGGCCTTCTCCTTGCCTCAACCTCTGAATATACTACTAGATTACTATAGCATGCATTTTGTTTTTGGAGACAGGGTCTCTCTATGTAGCCCTGACTGTCCTGAAACTCTCTGTGTAGGCAAAGGGGTTGCTTCAAACTCACACAAATCTACCTGCCTCTGCCTACATGGTGATGGGATTAAAGTTGTGCGACACTATGCTCCCCACAGCATGCATGTTTACACTGCAATGCTATTTACAAATGCTCATTATTTTTTTACTTGTAAGGTTTATTTAGGTAATATTGTTATTTCATCTAGTGATTTTGAAGAATTACAAACAAAAAGTAGTTGAATACTTTGATCTGAAACATTCTGAGTTTTTTAAAGTATCTCCAGATTATTTTCCATCCATTCTTTCTTTTTTTTCTCTTTTCTTTTTTTATTGATTTAAGTTTTCTTGCATTATGATGAGAAAAGATACATGATTTCAATGTATCTGAATTTGTTAACATTTAAAAACATTTGTTAAGTAAATAATATTAAATCACATTCTTGTTTCCCTTTTGTGACCCACCTCCTCCCAGAGACCACCCCCTTCAATACCTACAATACCTTTTTTTTGGTCATAATTTTTAAAATTTATAAAATATTAAAACAATAAAAATGAGTATTATAATAATTGTTTGACATAAAACAACAATCAATTTAACAGTCTTATGTAGATGCTTGTCTACAGCAATACTGAAAATATATACATTTTTCAATATAAATTTTAAATAACTCCAAACATATTAACTGTATATTTTAAAATAATACATCACTACTAGTATTTTTTAAATGAATATAAATAAAGTTTTTTGTTAGTTTGTTTTGTATTTAGTAGAGTTTAAAATCTTGGCTCTTTCTGTGGTACAAGCCCAAAATAAGAACA
>NW_022196901.1:5160307-5180619 GCF_008632895.1 Mastomys coucha
CACCAAAGGATTTTACCTCCATCGTAGCTAACCTGAGAGTTGACAGTTCTTCTGCGCCAAGGAATGAACTGTAGCCACAATTTTTTGATACAGATTTCCTGCTATGGTCAAAGCTATTTGACTTGAGTGAGTGTCTTTGTTCTCAGCCCACAGAGAACAGGTTACATTCACTTAAGAAATGCTGTGTGTATTAAGATGGTCTATCCATAAAGTCATTCACCAATTGTTTCAGTGAACAATGGTTCTGCTTGGAGGGTGGCACAAACATTAGGGGTGGGCAAGAATCTGGTTCATTGGCTGTGATAATTTGCAAAAGCCTTCATCTCAGAGAAAGAGTAACTTATAAAGTCCTCTTCTTCAAACTTGATACAAGAGTTACAAACATCAAGCAAAGCATTCAGTCTCACTCTTTGTTGTTCTCTTACAAGCCACCTCCCAAGTTAATTGTCTACATTTCTTTTGGCTGTATAAATACTTTTGAAATATGTAAGCTGTTCTGAAAACCATAGTATAGTATAAGAACAAGAAATAAACAATACTACTAATAGAGAAGCTGAGATAGGAGAAGCATGATTTCAAGACCATTATGTGGTACTCAAAAAGACACTGTCATGTACTAACAAGCAGAAAGTGTATATGGATTGTACAATATTGGACCTATTTCTCCAATTACCAAATTAAAGAGACCACTGGATGACATTCAACAAATTTCTACTTCCTCATATTTTTGGATTTCAATCGATTAGGATATGTTGGTAATATTAATTTCATACTAAGATATTAAGAAAAAGTAATTGTTACTTCCTGTTGTTTTTGTTGTAAGAGGTGGAATTAGGTTTGTGTGGGTTTGTTGAAAGATTACTTTCCTGCTTCTTCTAGGGTGTAGTTTTGCTCCTTATGTTGGTGTTTTCCATCTATTATCCTTTGTAGGGCTGGATTTGTGGAAAGATATTGTGTAAATTTCGTTTTGTCATGGAATATCTTGCTTTCTCCATCTATGGTAATTGAGAGTTTTGCTGGGTATAGTAGCCTGGGCTGGCATTTGTGTTCTCGTAGGGTCTGTATAACATCTGCTCAGGATCTTCTAGCTTTCATAGTCTCTAGTGAGAAGTCTGGTGTAATTCTGATAGGCCTGCCTTTATATGTTACTTTATCTTTTTCCTTTACTGCTTTTAAAATTCTTTGCTTAGTGCATTTGGTGTTTTGATTATTATGTGATTGAAGGAATTTCTTTTCTGATCTAGTGTATTTGGAGTTCTGTAGGCTTCTTGTATGTTCATGGGTATCTCTTTCTTTAGGTTAGGGAAGTTTTCTCCTATAATTTTGCTGAAGATATTTACTGGCATATTACCTTGGAAGTCTTCACTCTCTTCTATACCTATTATCCTTAGGTTTGGTCTTCTCATTGAGTCCTGGATTTCCTGGATGTTTTGGGTTAGGAGCTTTTTGCTTTTTGCATTTTCTTTGACTGTTGTGTCAATGTTTTCTATGGTGTCTTCTGCCCCTGAGATTCTCTCTTCTATTTCTTGTGTTCTGTTGGTGATGCTTGCATCTATGGCTCCTGATTTCTTTCCTAGGTTTTCTATCTCCAGGGTTATCTCTCTTTCTGATTTCTTTATTGTTTCTATTTCCATTTTTAGAATCTGGATGGTTTTGTTCATTTCCCTCACCTGTTTGTATTTTCCTGAAGTTCTTTAAGGGATTTTTGTGTTTCCTCTTTAAGGGCTTCTAGCTTTTTACCTGTGTTCTCCTGTATTTCTTTGAGGGAGTTATTTATGTCTTTCTTGAAGTCCTCTATCAACATCATGAGAAGTGATTTTAGATTTTGCTTTTCTGGTGTGATGGTGTGTCCAGGACTTGCTATGGTGGAAGAATTGGGTTCTAATGATGCCAAGTAACCTTGGTTTGTGTTGCTTATTTTCTTATGCTTGCCCCCACCATCTGGTTATCTCTAGTGCTACCTGCCCTGGTTAAATCTGACTGGAGTCTGTCGTTCATGTGATCCTGGTTGTGTCAGAACTCCTCAGAGTCAAACTGTCTTTGTGATTCTGTGATCCTGTGACCCTGGGCTTGGTAGAGCGCCTGGGAGTGGAGCTTCCTCTGGGTGTTGTGGAGCTTGCTGCGGAGTTTGTGCCCAAGGTCTGCTCAGGGTCTCATTATTTTTTAAAATAACTTGATTATTAAGCTGAAAACCATGTATATGTTTTGAATTTTGTTGTGTTTGCTGGCACTCATGTGCCATGGTACATGTGTGGATGTCGAAAGTCAGCTTTTTGGAGTTGGTTCTCTCTTTTCACTCTTATCTGGGTTTGAACAGTTGTCGTATGCCTTTTTCCGTCCAGCAGAAATAATGAGGCAACAACGAACTCTTCTCCATGCAGGTTTTATTCAGGAACCTTCATTTTTACTTCTTCTCTAGCTAGCTTCTTTTATATTCTTCTTTATCTTCTTCTTACATCTTACTAGTTACATCTTTCTACTTTCTTCTTACTTACTCCTATTTCCTACTTACTCCTATTCCCTACATCTTACTACATACATCTTACTTCTATCCTTACTTCTTACTTCTATCTTTACATCTTACTTACTCCTATTCTTACATACATCTTATTTCTATATCTACATACTTACTCCTATCTATACATACTTACTCACTATTCTATATATACTTACTCCTAATCTCTCTTACATCTTACTTACTATTCCTTACATACTTACTCCTAATTCTCTACATCTTACTTACTATCACTCCAGCCCCCAGCCCTTGTGGGTTAAATACTTTCCCTGGTCCCAATCAGCATCAGCTATGTGGCAAAGCATAATAGGCTGCGGGAAAATCATGCCAGCTTGCATCACAAACTAGAGGCACACAGCTTTTCCAACTAAGGCTTGTTTATCTCAATGCTCTCTGCTCTGGCCGGAGACCAGGTGTTCAATATATATGTATAGGGTGGCAGCTGCGGCTTTCCATAAACAGTGACCACTACACTTGCAAAGCAAGTATTTTACACCATGAGCCATCTCTCTGATCACGTACATATAATTATTTTATATAAATATGCTCCACTCATTATGTATGTACCCAAAATAGCAATATTTACATTTTGCAGATAGGGAAACAAACATGGTTTGATGACTATTCTTGGTTGTCAGTTTGACTACATCTAGAGTGAACTCCATTCCAGAAATGGAGGACATACCTATGAGAGATTATTTTTGCCTGGTTTGAAGTGGGTGAATCCACTTCTAGTCTGGATCTTTGAGGTGGGAAGGCACACTTTTACTCTGGGCCACACCTTGTTCTGGAAGCCTATAGAAGGACAAGGAAGAAGGAAGATTTTTGTCCTTTGCCTAGTTGCCCTTGACTTGCTAGGACATGCATTCCTTGAGTGACATTGAAGCCTACTTCTTTCAGATTCCAGCATATACTGAAGACCATCTGAGATATCTGGCCTTGTGGACTGAGAAACTACTGGATTCTTGAACTTTCTGTTTACAACTAGCCATTGTTGGAGTAGCTGAACTACATTCCAGCTAAAATTCTCTTTATTGATGTGAGTTAAGGCTCAGAGAGAAAAAGGGGAGAGAGAGAGAGAGAGAGAGAGAGAGAGAGAGAGAGAGAGAGAGAGAGAGAGAGAGAGAGAGAGAGAGAGAGAGAGAGAGAGAGAGAGAGAGAGAGACAGAGAGAGAGACAGAGAGAGAGAGACAGAGAGAGAGAGAGACAGAGAGAGAGACAGAGAGAGAGACAGAGAGAGAGAGAGACAGAGAGAGAGAGAGAGAGAGAGAGAGAGAGAGAGAGACAGAGAGAGAGAGATCATTCTGTGAATTCGGTTACTCTAGAGAACTTGGACTAATACAAATGGCCATGTAATTAAAATGGTGACACTACTGTAACTACCACTTCATTTTAGTAGATGCTGCACATGATGAAGCATGACATGTTGGGCTTGTCACTATTAGTGGGGAAACATTCTGAAAACTGTACCAGTTGTTTCATCACTCTACAGGCTTCAAGAAATTGACCTGCCAATCATGGACTGAAACTCTGAGCCTAAATGAATACCCCGTTCTTTTAAATTGTTTTGTTGGGAGGGGGGTTGTCCCAGAGATGTAAAACTGATACCGATTACATCACCACCATCATAAACACCATACCATATTAAACAGAGTCTGGCAGCCTGGTGTGCTGCTGAAATTTATGCCAATAAGACACTAACAGTCTTCCGTTGCCTTTGCCGAGAAGGCTTTAACAGGCTTACTTTACCTCTACCTCCTTCTACCTCCAACACAAATAGTTAACTTTAGAACACTGTAGAAATTTTCTTTTCTCTCTTTCATTGAGCTCTTTGGGGGAGGAACCACTGGTGAATGGTTATATTGTTTCTTTTTATTAAGTTCAATTAGTCCTTTTCTGCTCAGTGCATCCCTTTTCCTAAGAAGTCTTATTCCTGGGAGATAATATTCCCAGAGAAGGGAAAACAATGATGATGGTAAGCTGTCCTTTAATCCAGTTATAAGCACCAAGAGGGTGGTTAAAACATGTAGAAAGATGATGCTATGGTGTGCTTTCAAACTGGCCTATCATGACTGCCCTCCACACAAGCAGCTGAAAGAATCAGACACTGTTATTTGCACCCAACCAATGGACAGAAACTGGTGACCCATGTGGTGGCCATATACTGTTGGGTGTGGCACCATTCAAACAACATAGGCAACTTACCAGGATCCATATTTTTAATAACTTCTCTCTCCCAGAAGCCAACAGCTGTCCAAAGCTTCTCAGGCATGGGAGCTCTTTTCCCTTCCATACACAGGGAGATATGATCATTCTTCTCAGTCTACTCCCTGGTGTCTATACCTGCTTTATTCTGAAATGAAAAAACAATGTTCCCTCTCATCCATTCTTTGTTCACTGACTAAGGCTTCCCTTCTCTTGTGTTCCTCTCAGATAAGCATTTCCTGCAGATGAGAATTCAGACCCCAGCCAGGTCATACAACCATGAAAATTCTAATTTTAGTGAGTGAACATCATCACAAACTATGCTGTAAGTCCCACCTCTTCCCTGGCCTTGTGTATGGATCATCTTCAAGCCCTTCCCAATTTTTCCCCTGCATCTGATCTTTAAAGTTTGTATGTAAAAAGTAGCCTGTCATTTTACAGAACATAATTTCCTTTTTCCTTCCTACAAAAGAACATCCCATTCCATTCTGTCCTTCATAAAGCACACATTGCCTCCACGTCTGCACAGTTGTCTCTCCAGATGTAGTTTTGGTTACTATTATCTACAATTTTATTCTTTATCACAGTGGACAGGATTTTGTAGATTAACACCATTTTTCTAATTTTTAAAAATAAATGATTCCTCATAGTGCCATTTAAAAAATCTGAAACAAGACATAAACCACTCCATTTATTTAGTGGTTTTCATCATTAAAAATAAGCTATGTTTAGTAACTGACATTATGAACTAAAGGCACTGGGCAGAGCCACACCTTACTTTGAACTTTCTACAGGGTTGATTAATGGCTAAAGACTTCAGTGGAGAGAATTGGAACCTAGCACTCTTGTGACTATCACAAAAAACCCTTTGGGATGTGTGAAGAAGACAACCAAATGGCTAGGAATGCCATGCCGTAGCACCTGAGCTCTGGAGCTGCTAGGAATGCCATGCCGTAGCACCTGAGCTCCATAGCTGAGAGAGCCCTGCTTTGCTGTCACCTGCCTACCTGATGCTTCCACTGCTGTATTTGAAAAGCACCTCGGTTCATGACCTTCTTTGTCATGAAACTACCTCATTGAAACAAGGTATCTAGAGAAGCCTAAATGTGAGTCCCTAGGCCACCGTCACCCATATCTGGCTCCAGGGTAATCTCCTACTCCCTTTAAGGTGACTGTTGTGGGTTTGGGCCAACTATAGTGAAGGACAACTTTTGTTCTGTGGAGACAGTGTCTCACTAAGTAGCCTGGGCTGGTCTCCTACACAGGACCTTCTTGCCTCTGCATTCATATGCTAGAATCCATACATAGAAGCACAGACATAAAACTGGGGATGGGTGCATGCCTTTTATCTCAGCACTTGGGAGGCAGGGGCAGGGGCAGGAACAGGGGCAGGGGAAGAGGCAGGCAGAAATCCTGATTTTGAGGCCAGCCTGGTATACATAGTGAGTTTTAGCATAGCCAGAGCTACACTGAGAAACCCTGTCTCAACAAAACCAAAACCAACCAACCAACCAACCAGCCAACCAACCAACCAACCAACCGACCAAAACCCCCCACAGACATACATCAAGCTGGGATACATAGCAAATATGAGGTAACATGGGCTAACTAGGGAGATCATGTTCTGAACAAATGACTAAACGTGAGGCCTGTTATTCATTCAGGTTTGTTGGTGCTTTCCCTAGTGTTAGGATGATTTGCAAAAAAGAGAGAAATCCTAATACCCTGAACTTTTCTTTATAGGCACCTTTAAAAGAGTCTTAAATACACTCAGTTGACATGCACCCTTGACTTTAGAAACAAGGCAAGTGGTATTTTTAACTTGTATTTGAGTGTGGTGTTGCTGGAAACCTAAATCAACACATTGCTGTTTTTACACAACATCAGAGTTTATTAGTAACCATAAACTCATAAGGTTTAGTAGTTTCAATGAGAGCAGTTTACCATTTAATTCACCTATATTGATAAATATAGCTAATACTGGTTGAGGCAAATGCGAGTAAGTTTATTTATTATTATTGTTAGAGCTCATGTCACACAGCATAGAGTAAGTATAATCTATAAGCATATACATGGGTTACACAATGAATTCCTAATAAAGGGGTTCTATTGCGGTAAATTTTTAACCCAATTTACCCAATCAATGAATTCACAACTCAATTGATTGGAATACTAGCTACTCACCTAGACTGGGCAGATCTACCACTACACTACTCTATTCCCATCTATTAGATCCCATATGACTGTAATAAAACATCTGGATTAAAAAAAAAAAACATGCTCCAGGCAGTGGTGGTGCACACCTTTAATCCCAGCACTTGGGAGGCAGAGGCAGGTGGATTTCTGAGTTCGAGTCCAGCTTAGTCTACAGAGTGAGTTCCAGGACATCCAGGGCTACACAGAGAAACCCTGTCTCAAAAAACCAAAAATCGAAACCAGAAACAAAAACAAACCACACAAATCCAGCCTTGTCTTGTACAAATATATCACATAGACATCAGAACTTAGAAAATACTTAGTGACATTAGTTAGTTGTCTTTTGTGAAACTTTAAGCACCAAGTAACGGAGTGAAAGAAAACACTAAGCCTAAGACTCTGGAATAAAACCTGGAACACATACATAAAAAACAAGTTGAGCCAGTCAGGCACCACACTGCCCAGGCAGGCAGACCACATATAAGAATACTCCCATCCAGTGACATGCAGCATGGGTAGTCCATGCCTCAGACAATCCCTGTCCGGTGCATGGGTGGGACAAACCACTCCTGAGAAGACACCAGACACCCAGAGGCCCCAGGCATCATTAAGATGAACAAGTAATGGTAGAGAGATGGAGACGAAGAGGGATGTTTGTACAATGAAGGGAGGTTGAATTGTTGAGTATAGAGTGGTGAGGAACTGCCTAATGAGGGTGGCCAGTGATGCTACCTGGAGTCATAGTGGGATCCTGGCTCATGCTGCCACCCAGGACCATGTCTTGGCTCATAGTCCTGCAACAGCAGGGGTCTGTTACCACCAAAGGCCAGGCGGATGTCCATAGTCTCCAACTGTGGTACTCAGGAAAACTGGCCCCACATTTTACTAGGAAGCATAGTAGAGCTGGCCCTGGTTGTGAGTGAGGGTGGGAGACCTGGCCTGGCCACTTGTCTAATGTGTGGTGGTGTGGTAAGGTAGATGTGCCCTCCCAACCTCATCCCTGACCAGCTATGGAAGATGGGAAGAGTTGGCCCAGGTATGGTGGCACATACCTTTAACCTGGGCCACACGTTCTGCTGGAGACCTATATAAGTAAGATTTATATGAGACCTATAGATTCCTCAGCCTCCCTGAGAATGTAGCACTCATCTTTCTCAGCCTTGCACTTTGTCTTCTTGATTTGCATCTATCCTGTTATTCCTGACCTGGTTTCTTCCCTATGCCTTCTCTCCATTGTCCCAACAACAACATCCAAAAAGTCCTATAATAAATACTAAGAAGTTGTTTTTTCTTTTAAGTGCATACATTAAGTGCTTTCTAAACTTTATATAATTATCCTAATATATGAAAGATTCCTATAATAAAATTATCCACCTGATTTATCTATATATGTACAGAAAGCAGAAAGGCGACTGTGAGGGGGGAAGGAGAAGCCTAAAGGAAGAGAGGGGGTGGGAACAAGAGAGTGTAAGAGACACACAGATCTGGAGACAGAAGGAGATGCAGAGAGGTGAGGGGGAGGGGAGAGGAAGGGGAAAGGGCCAGCAGGAAGGAAAGGAAGGATAGGGGTGACTGAGAACACAATGCAATGGCATGTACGAAAGAAGATGTAACCTTTTATCAATGAACCAGTAAATAAATAAATGAATCCGTAAAAAAAAAAAAAAAAGACCTATAAGACCTATATAAGGAAGAAGGAAGATTTACTCTCTCTCTTCTTCGCCTGCTTGCCTTGTGGGACTGAGCAACTGCTAGAGATCCTTGGACTTCCATTCACAGCTGCTGCTGACCACTGTTGGGAGTTGGACTACAGACTGTAAGTCATCAATAAATTCCCTTACCATATAGAGACTATCCATAAGTTCTGTGACTCTAGAGAACCCTGACTAATACAGGCCCCAAGGTCATGAGAGCAGGAGAGCTGGCCCTGACCCTCACTGCAACACTCAGGAGAGCTGGCCCTCACACAATAGAGCTGTCCCTTGTTATGGGGATCACAGGTGAGCCAGATCCAAGGGCTTGAGAACAAGATAGCTGGCACAGACCCTCGCTGGGTGTAGTACTTGGGAGAGCAGTCCACACCTCAACTGGACAACAGAGCTGTCCCTGCTGGGATGGGTGCATGAGAGTGGAAGAGCTTGGCTCTGCCTCTGCTGGCTGCAGCATTGGGTGAGCTAGTCAGTGCACTGCCAGCGAGCTCTCCCATGGTAGTTTTGGTATGGGGGAGCTGGTGTGCTGACCAGCTCAGCTACAACCCGGGCCCAAATCCAGGACTTTAGAGTTGACCTTCCTCAACATCTACCCCATCTATGAACTGCTGAAGAGTGCGAAGAGCCAAGTCCTGCAGATCCAAAACTATAGGATCCCCATGACACAGGGTAGTGACAGGATATCCTGGAGGAGTCCTAGGGAGGATTCAGTATTGAGAGTATAACAGAAAACAGAGTCCTGGAACCAGACCAATGAACACACTGCCAAAAGCATTTGCAAGTAGAGCTGTCGAGACAAAAGGGTATACTTTGGGATACACTGCTACTTAATACAGCTTCCACAACATCCCCCCCCCCCTTTGGGGAGACCTAATGTATTTAAATGTTTTATTTTCTCCTAGTTGCCTTTATCTTGTCAGAAGGAACAAAGAGCATTACTGAATTCATTTTATGAAAACATAATCATCCTGATACCAAAATTGCATGAAGACACAACAAAAAAGAAAACCATAGTCCAGTCTCCTTAACAAACGTAAATAAAGAATTCTGCAGAAAATACTTGCAAACTGAATTCAGGAAAATATAACTTGATTTAGAGTTCATATTGCAGAAAGAATACTTTGCCACCAGACTCTGAGGGCCACTGCCTGTTGCTTGGTACCAGGAAGAGGGTTTATACACAGGTGAGGGCCACTGCCTGCTGCTTGGTACCAGGGAAAGGGCTTATACACAGGTTAGGCCTGAGTTTCATAGAAAAAAAATCGTCCTCCGCCATCGTGTGCAGTATGCCTCACTGGGCTTCTCGCCATGTCTTCTCACAAGACTTTCAGAATCAAGAGATTCCTGGCCAAGAAACAAAAGCAAAATCGTCCTATTCTTCAATGGATCCGGATGAAAACTGGTAACAAAATCAGGTACAACTCTAAGAGAAGATACTGGAGGAGAACAAAGCTGGGTCTGTAAGGATTCACACAGTGGCGAGACTGAATTGGGGTCATCGATCCAGTCCTACCAGATGGATTTCAACATTTTTAACATGGAGTCTGGCTCTTAATATGGAGTCTTAAGAGTGTTTGTCCAGTAATAAAATATAGAACCTTTCAAAAAATAAAAAAAAATCAGCTTCTCTCTGCCTTGTCTGTATCCATGTTACAACACACAGTGGGAGAAGCCAGGAAATACACTCATGTAGCTATACAGACTAATCCATACTGTGATGAGAAGGACTCTTTGGAAGGAATTCCCAAGTCTATTATACGTCAGTCCTGGTGCTCCTGGAAAGGTCCAAAAAATGAATAAAGAAATACAGGAGAAATTCAATTTATATTCAGTATCTTATATTTTTTTACTACAACAGGGATACCAAAAATTTAATTATATCATATGGCCACATGATGGCAACATGTCAACATATTTCCCATGACTATAACTGTGTGGGGTTTTGCCTGTAGACTACCGGTTGACTTAACTTTCTTTATCTTCTCCTCTACTCTTTGGTTCTTGAATTATAAGAAATTTAGAATATATCAGAATTTTGTCAGCTTCATATTAGAAGAGTTGTGATGTCACTAAGGGATAGTAATTTTTTAGCATCTTCCAATTACTTAGGACCATTGTCCTATATGTAATCAGTAACTCTCAAAATGTCATGTGCTCTATAAAGAGTATTTTAAAAGTACATATAATATTCAACCTCAATAAAAGGGTTTTCTCCAATCATATTCATTAGTGTTTTGGGTTTAATTAGTCCCCAGTATTTATTCTATTTGATGAAATAGAAGTTCAGTGAACACTTGAATCAGGTAACTACTTTTGTCAAGGAAAAAGACCAATACTGTATGGCTAAAAAATCTTTAATATACATGCAACAAATATAGTACATCAAGGCAACAAAATACAGATGGAAAGATAGACATAGCCAGCATTCTTTGTGGGATTCTGAAAAATAAACAGTACCACTGAAAATTAAAGACTGAGACGCTGTTCACTCATGCAAGCATTACAAACTGCACCTAGCTCGAAATCAACTGTAGAAACTTGGGTTCCACAGTAGCAGATCAAGAGCTCCAATAATGGAGGGAAAGCCATGATCTTCGGGTGTCATGTCTCAGTCCACAGTCTGCAGCAAGGATATGTCACAAACTAGTGTTTCTATTGGACAGATCTGAAAAAGTGTACCAACTGGGGAATCTTGTATTCCCCTCTACTTTATAAAAATGTATGAAAAGATCTTACCAAGGTTTTATATCTGAAAAAATCATAAATGACAGGTAAGAGCAGGCTATGGTGATAAAGCAGTAAACACTTTGACAGTTCTTCATAAAGCAGAGGTGTGCCCACAACCAGCCTATATTCCCAGCATCATCACAACCATTTAAGTCCCCATGCAGCCTGCTGTAGGCCTGTTGTCTTCATCTGCTGTTCCTGACACTACTTATAAGTGGCTTTGGCCACTGGACTCTTAATATGGTGTATATAGTTCAGAGCAAATGAAGGTGCTGTTGTAATACATCAGCTACAGGAAGAAAGCTCTCAGTATATTCTGAGGCATCCAATGCAATGTCTATCTTGAGCTTGCAGGCCTCCTTTGCCCCAGAGATTAGTTTCTATACTGCATCACATGTGACAATGGTCATGTAACTATTGATGCCACACCATGAGACTAAGTTCCAAGCATTTCCCAGAACCTCCCACCCCTACACTTTGGACACAGGAATGAACGTGTGAGTTCAGCACTCCTCAGGAAGCTTTTTAGGAGGGAAGCACTTCCTACACGTCACAGCTGCTAGGTTTAAATATAAAAGTTAACAGACAAGAGTGAGCACTGTGCCCCCCCCCACGAAACAGTATAGGAAACGTCTTTGGCACACTTGTTTTCCTCCTATGACTCACTATAGAATATACACTTCATACATGTTCATTTTCAATATGGTGGAATTTTTAGGGACATGTGTAGCTATTTCAAAAGTTGTAAACAAAAATTTGAAACACAGCCAATTAAAGAAAACTTGTTTTCCTACAGAAGTATAGTTTTTTTTTTTTTTTTAAACACTAAGATAAGTTTGAAAAATGAGAAATCATGGCATAGTGGTAATGGCTGTGAAATACCCAGTATATAACTCATTGTTGCACCCAGGGAAAATAGCTTAGACATAAATGCTGAGTAAGATATCCTGGTCACTCGGGAGTTCTTTCTTTAAAAGTTCTCAAATCATTAATTAAACTGGAAACTTCTGATGTTAGTAACACCTTGCCAACATTTGTTCTGTATTTTGAAATGTTTCCAATGTCTTAGGCATACCTGGGAAAATAAGTCTAAGAAATGCATTCATTTTTCTGATATATAAAATGCTTTTCCTCCATACCTTACAAATTAAGTCAGCAACTGCCTAAAAAGGCACATTTCTACAAAATGTATGAAGTGCTAAATGTTGGTACCAACTGCTAAAAGGGAAGGTTAAAGAGGTGCTGTGTAGTTGTGGCTGGAGGCTTCCCCTTACAGCATGGTACACAGACATCAGAGTGCAGGAAGTACTTAATGGAATTAGTTAGTTGCCTTTTGTGCAAATTTAAACACCAAATAAAGGAGTGAAAGGAACCGCTAAGCTTAAGTCTCTGGAATAAAACCTGGACCTGGTCTCTGGACACCAAGACACATTTAAACAAATATAAAAAAACAGTTGAATAACAACTATGTACAATTTATAACGAATTCAGACAATCTTTGTAAGATTTTTAAAGCCTAGTCAAATTTAAACATCCTCCGTGACAAATGTAATATTTTAAAAAGAAAAATAGGGGTAATACTATGCTTTTCCCTCAGAAATTTACATGGGCTGGATTGAAATCTCCCAACAACAAAATGTCACGCATGTACCAGAATATAAAATTTCAAAATCTCCCAGCAGCCAAACTTATGTAAACAGAATATTTACAATACAGAAACTTTGGGTTTTTACGTAGTCTTTCAGGATGGAGTGAGGCCTGGGCTTGTTATCTCCGTGGTGGGGCTTGCAAGGCAGTCATTGGATTTTAGGCTTGTTAGGGACTTGTAACTTGCCACTGATGTCAGTGACCCACAAAGACCAAGAAGTGAGGGAGTGTCTTCTTTACCTGGAAATTAAGATAAGAGCACACAAAAGTAACAACCTCCATGAATCACAGCAAGACCAAGAAACCTGGAGAAACTCTCACAGCTTCTAGGGTAGTGACAATGTATCTACACAGCTAAACCTATTTTACCTTGCAGCAGCTTCTAATATTACCTTTAAAAACATTAGTGTATTTATGTTTCTCTTAAAACGTCTTTGTATGGTAGTTTGAGATAATGCATTTTGGAGCAAAAATGTAAAGTTTACCTTTTATTTCATGACTTATTTATTTTTTTGCTACCCTGGGTTTCCTGGAGCTCACAATATAGACCAGCCAGGGCTCAAATTCAGAGATCCTCCTACCTCTACCTCCTACACTCAGGGATTAAAAGCATGTGCCACCATGCCTCTACCCTCTGTTTTTGAGAATATATTCACACTTTGTTACCCAGTAAAGAGAAAAGAATATTCAACTAAATAACAGTGACTGTGACCAAACCAGAGAGAATATGAGAATCCTGTACTTACATTAAGACGTACACTTGAAACAAACTTACCCTGATCAGACATTACTCACTAGCCGACCATTTATTTAGTTTCCTGAGCACTACGATCTGTGCTTTTAATTATAGCTTTGTTTTGTAGTTTTATTTCTGGCATGTGTGCCACAGAGTGTGTGAAAAGGAAACTTCCAGGTGTTGGTTTTCACTTTCCACAAAACATCTTCCATGAAGAGTGGAACAGTAAGAAGTTCTAGAATTACTCAATTCATGACTTGCCTGAGTGACACGGTAAGTTCTCAGCAACCTTAGCTATGTGAAACCCTGTCTTAAAAAATAAAATAAAAAATTCTGAGACTACTATGAGCAACTAAGCTTTTATTCTTTTTTACAGGTAGACAAGAGAAAAAGGCAATTTAAAAAATGTATGCTTAAATCTAAAAGAAGCTATTAAAAAACCTTAAAAAAAGAAATTGAGAGCCAGGCAGTAGTGGTATATGGTTTTAATACCAGCACTTGGGAGGCAGAGGCAGGTGGATTTCTGAGTTCGAGGCCAGCCTGGTCTACAGAGTGAGTTCCAGGGCAGCCAGGGCTATACAGAGAAACCCTGTCTCGAAAAATAAATAAGTAAGTAAGTAAGTAAGTAAGTAAGTAAATAAATAAATAAATAAATAAATAAATAAAAATTGAGAAAATAAATTGGCTTAGACACTTAAAATTTTCTACCATATGTATCTACTCTGGAGAGACTAGACAAATGCTACTCACAGGCTCAATGAAAGAAACCCTCCTTACGGTGAATGGAGGTAATGCAGAGATCTTTAACAATATAAGATGTTGAGAATAAAAGAAGTACGGGCTCAGCCCTGACTGAGATATTTGCATCACCACTTTTGTAACATTTTCAGAAGAGGGAGCACAAAATATGTAAGAAACAAAAGGCCTGTGAAATGCCAACTTCTAAGCACAACATGGTCTGAGCAATCACAGACTCTGAGCAACTGTATGAACTCGCACTGGGCCACACAACAATGGGGCTCCCTAACAGTCATAGTGAGGAAGAGGCTCACAGGGCTCACTTACTGCTGGGACAAGAGTGGAAGGGTATAGCATGCACTTGTATAGCCCTGGTGAGCACACAGACCACTCTAGCTAAACTCTGTGGAACACAAAACAAGACTAATGAATATGAGGAAAAGATTTGTGAGAAAGAGGAGGGGCTTGCAGGGGTGGGAGGGAAATGAGAGGCTGAAGGAAACCAGAATGCATTAAAACATGCGTGAAATGTCATGAACACAACTTATTTAGAATAAGTAAAACTTAATTATTCTTAATGTTTAGCTATTTGAATATGTGCGTGTGTGTACATATGTGGGACATGTCTGTAATCCCAGACTCCAGAGTCAAAGTTTAAAGTTTACAACTTTAAAGCCAGTGTGGGCTACATAAGAATACTTTGTTCTTAAAGCCCAGATGTTAAACTACTCACAATACCACAGCCATTTCCTTACTGTCTTAGTTAGGGTTACTACTGCTATGATGAAACATCGTGACCAAAAGCAAGTTGGGGAGGTTTATTCAGCTCACACTTCCACACCATAGTTCATCTCTGAAGGAAGTCAGGACAGGAACTCAAACAGAGCAGGAACCCGGAGGCAGGAGCTAATGCAGAGGCCATGGAGGGGTGCTGTTTACTGGCTTGCTCAGCCTGTTTTCTTATAGAATCCAAGACCACTGGCTCAGGATGCTACCACCCACAATGGGCTGGGCCCTCCCCATCAATCACTAATTGAGAAAATGTCCTGTAGGACTGCCTGCTGCCCAAAGCTACAGAAGCCTTTCTTACTGCGGTTCCCTGCTCTCAGATGACTTCAGCTTGTGTCGAGTGGATGTACAATCAGGCAGCATACCTTCACCCATGAAATTCAACGAGTCTTGCTTTCCATCTCCTTCTTGTGAGTGGCTGGGATCCAATGAGGCCTGAGAAAGGCTAACTTCTGCTGAAAGCTGGTCAAGGCTTTGGTAACTTTTACTGAAAATAAGGATAAAAAATTATTGTAACTTCTTCTCACAAAGGAGAATATCTTTTGATAGACCTCAATGGTTTATAATACATTAAAATTGTGACTAATTTTCTCATGCTTTCTCTAAATTTTGCCTTTATTATGGTTTATGTGTGATTTCCATTATACTTTTCTCCTTACCTATTTTGGAAGCTTATCTAGTTTGTGCATTGAAAAATAGAAAGGAATAATTTTTCAAACAAATCAACATTATCAAATTGATATCCAGACAATTAAAACAGGAACTTATAATTAGGTTATTATAGTTTTAAAGTAGGAGCAGAAAACCTAAGGAATACTACCAATAAAGAAATAAATGGCATAATTTAAAATGACCTATCATTTCAAGTACTTTGGGATTCCTTAGTGCCTTGAAACACTTGCTGATAGCTAATATTCAACAAAAACAATTGTTATAAATTACTGTTTTTAAAATTTTTAAATTTTACTGTTTTTAAAAGTTTTAAATTTTTGACTAATAAATGTTTATTATATTAATATACCATGAAGATAATTAATACCCTTCCCTGATCCAACTAGTGTTTTAAGACCTTCTGTATTATGCTACTTGCTTAATTATATCAGAGGATATTTCAGTTAAAAGTGAAAGGTCAACAAAAGCTTATTATTAATCTTTCCTCAAATTTAGTTTTCAGGATAAGGCTAACAAAAAGATATATTCAGGTTTGGTGTCCTTACGGTTCATGTAAAATCAGAATTGATCATACTTTACTAATAAAAGTGGAAGTAGACTGCAGGGCGGTGGTGGCGCACGCCTTTAATCCCAGCACTTGGGAGGCAGAGGCAGGCGGATTTCTGAGTTCCAGGCCAGCCTGGTCTACAGAGTGAGTTCCAGGACAGCCAGGGCTACACAGAGAAACCCTGTCTTGAAAAACCAAAAAACAAACAAACAAAAAAAGTGGAAGTAGACTAAGAAAAGTAGAGTTTTCAAGCCAAATGTCTTTCATTACATATTCAGATCCTACGTAAATCCACAAATACATATTTTATAATAATATTTACAAGAAAGCACATATGAAGCAGATGATCTCCTCTGTAGTTGTCTCTGTGTGTCTGTGTGTGTGTGTGTGTGTGTGTGTGTGTGTGTGTGTGTGTGTGTGTGTAAAACCAGGGTAGACCTGGTCTCAGATCTGCAAAGGTACATAGATTAAAAATGTTTCAAAATGCTGGGTTTTGAGGTGCATTGCCTTTAATCTCTGTACATGGGAGGCAGAAGCAAGTGGAGTTTCTGTGAGTTCAAGGCCAGCTTGTTTTATGTAGCAGGTTCACCTATAGCTACACAGTGAGATCCTGTCTCATGGAAAAAGTTTTGAATACTTATGTCCAGATATTGTCTTGTGCTAGCCAAGACTCCTAACTAAAATGAGGAGGAAATGGAAAAATATTTCTTTATTAAAAAAGTAGCTTATATTTTAATAGTACAATTTGCAATTTGAAAATTTGCAATTTGCAATTTGAAAATTACATTAATAATAACACCAAAACAGTAAAATAAAAAAGCAGAGACCAATAAGTTTACTAAAATAGTAATTACTTTAAATTAGTTGGCATTTATTTCCCATCAATATTATTAAGATAAAACTTTATAGGCTGCCATAGTGATAAAATACATTTATCTGGAATCCACTTTTTCTGTTTCAGAAATGCAAAATGAGATGGCAAAATGACTTCATGAACAATGCAAACAGTGCTCTCAATTTATAGTATAATGACTCCTCAAATGTTTGTATATAAAAGCCCTTTGTTTTAAATCAGTAAATTTCTGATATAGAAGATGCTTCATAAGCTATATGCTATATAATAAAGTGAAACCCAATATTTATAATGCATTTGGTACATGCTAAAACACAGTGCTATCCATTTAAATTATAAACATTTATGACCACACATGTATATGTATATATAAACATATAAAACTCATTCAATAATTAAAGGTACCTTAGGAAATTAGATTATTACCTCCTTTGTTGAAAGGTCACACATAGAGTAAACAACCCTAGCCTTTGGGCCGTGGACTGACCTGTTCTCCTAGTTACGTCATCTCCTCTCTAGCATCAGAAGGAAAGATCTGCCTTCCTATTTTATTAGATCTTCTCAAAGAGCAGTTTCATTTGCTGAGACAGACCCCGAGAACTATATTCATTTATTCTGTCATTGTAAATTTCACTTAGTTTTCATTAAAATCATTTATCCTTAGCTATAGAGGATGGTAAAAACATGGGCTTTTTTTTTTTTTTTTTTTTTTTTTTTTGGTTTTTCGAGACAGGGTTTCTCTGTGTAGCTCTGGCTGTCCTGGAACTCACTTTGTAGACCAGGCTGGCCTCGAACTCAGAAATCCACCTGCCTCTGCCTCCCAAGTGCTGGGATTAAAGGCGTGCGCCACCACCGCCCGGCAACATGGGCTTTTGATGTGTGTGTGTGTGTGTGTGTGTGTACACCTGTGCACACACAGGCACCAGAGCAGGACTTCACATATGTTCCTCTACAGACCTTTCCACCTTACTAGCAGAGACCGTGTTTCTCTCTGAAATGGGGGCTTGCTGTTTCAGCGAAGCTGACTTGAAATTCAGCCCCACCCTATGCTTGGGGTGTGCAACCATGTTTAGTTTTCAACGTGGGTGTTGGAGATTCAAACTCAGGCCTTCATGCTTACAGAACAAGCACTTTTATCCACTAAGCCATTTTCCTAGCCTGAGAACACAGGATACTACTGAGGAATTTTAGGCATTTCTTCACAAATTATTTTCTATGTTCAATTTGTAGAATTCTTGCTTTTAAACTGATGGATTAAGATGAATTTTTGACACTTTTTCATTATAAAAAGTATTAATATTTTTAATTTAAAAATTATATGAAGACAAAAAAGGCAGGAGTTTATTGAATACTGTAGTCATGACAGCACATTACAGGAATTTGTAGGCCTGCAGCTTACTAGAGGGAGGACATGTTGCAAGAGATCCTGAGGATAACTATGCTAGATAAGCTTCCCACACAGCTCAGGTTCAGAAGGGCACCTCAGAATCCAAATTGAGGCTAAACCTTTTTCTTTCGTGTTTCACAGTTAGCAACAATCCTTGAGTTTAATGTTTCTACTTAATCAAATGAAATAAAAATAGAAACAGAATTTGGAAGCAATGATGTTTTAAACAACAACAAATATTTCATCCTCAAATTAAACACTTTAATAATAATAAGATATTATAGGAGTACCTTATGATATACTCCACCTCCCTTATTGAAGATAAAGACAAACCCACCAGCAGAAAGGAGACTTCAGCTTCAGATATCAAAAAATAGGGCTTAGATTATACAATCCTACCTGTTTTCTATTCTCATAAGTATTTGTAGGTTTGTAGTAAACTGTACTGTCTATGTGAGCTCTCTCATTAAAAGGCCATAGCTAAGTCCTGAGAATCTAGGCACAATGACATCATGAGATTGAAATGTATCCACAGAGATACATAAACTATATATATTGCTATTTCTCAAAACAGAATGTTTGTAAAATAAGTGGTTTAAGTGTATACAAAATTTGAACCCAAAACAGTATATATTCTGACAATACAAAAACCTGGCTTAATACATTTCACTATACTCAATTTAATTTAAACTTGTAAGAACCGTATCATATGTCACTGGTAGTCTTATCTCAGTCAATTATTAGAACTAATGATATCATTTCTATACTCTATTTTTGCCTAAAAGATGTTGTAAAGTCAATAATTCCTATTATCTGGTAGTCAGTGAACAATACATTGTGTGATACAGAGGGAAGTAGGTATTATTCATAGGGAGAAAGGAAACCATGTGCAAGATCACTGCAATCCACAGACTCAGATAGCCTAAGATCAGGAGGGCTCAAGGGGGGAAGCATGGATCCCCCTGCAAAGGGGAAATAGAATAGATTTTGCAGGTGTCCTGGAAACAAATGGGGATGGGAACAGGAGGAGGAACAGAGGGAGAGAGTATGGAGAGAGACAACTGGAATTATAGGGCATTAGGGGAGATATGGACACAGTGGAGGAAGGGAGGAACAGAGGGAGAGAGTATGGAGAGAGACAACTGGAATTACAGGGCATTAGGGGGAGATATGGACACAGTGCAGTGGAAACTTCCTGGTACTTATGAGGGAGACCTAATAATGGAGGATATGGAACTTGAGCAAGCCATATTCTGTAACTCGGCAAGGCTTCTAGTGGTGGGACTGGAACATCAACCAAGCCACAAAACCTTTGAGTTATAACCTGTCCTGCCTGTAAGATGGACTGGGATAATAGAGGCTCAGAGCTTGTGGGAATGACTAACCAATGACTGATCTAACTTGAGGCCCAAGCCATGAGAGGGAACCTGTGTGTGTCTGACACTGCTTAGATGGCCAAGAACTGGAAGTTGGATAGCCCAGAGACCTAAAAGTAGAATGAAACATGATTGGAAGAAAACACTACCACCTCCACCTCTACCTCCACCACCATCAGCTCCACCACCTCCACCACCACCACCTCCACCACCAC
>NW_022196901.1:5180751-5205935 GCF_008632895.1 Mastomys coucha
TCCCCTCCTCCTCCTCCTTCTCCTCCTATTCCTTTTCCTCCTCCTCCACTATCACCAACTCCACCTCCTCCTCCACTACTACCACTACCTCCTCCTCCTTCTTCTCCACCACCACTACCAACTCCCTCTCCTCCCCCTCCTTCTCCTCTGACTCCTCTTCCTCCACCACCAACCCAAGTCAATGAAATGATTCCTAGTGATATTCTGCTATAGTCATATACTGGCACCTGGCCCAGTTGTCATCCAAGAGGCTTCCTTTTACAGCTGATGGAAACAGATGAAGAGAGTCGCAGTCAAACACTGGGTGGAGCCTGAGGAACCCCATGGAAGAGGGAGAGGAAGCATTGTAGAAGCCAGAGGAGTTAGGATACCAGAAGAACATGGCCAAGAGAATCAACTAAGCAAGGACCATACGGGCTCACAGAGACTGAAGTGGCAAACACAAAGCATGAATGGGTCTGCACTAGGTCTTCTATATATGCAGTGTGGTTGTTTAGCTTGGGGATTTTGTGGGACTTCTAATAGTGGGAATAGGGGTGTCTCTCACTTTTGCCTGCTCTTGGGACTCCTTTCCTCCTATTGGGTCGCCTTGTTCAGCCTTGCTATGAGGGTTTGCGCCTACTCTTATTGTACCTTATTATACTATGTGTGGTTGAGATCCCTGGGAAGCCTGTTCTTTTCTGAAGGGAAATGGAGGAGGGATGGATCTGGGGGAGAGGGAAGTCAGGGGCTGGGAACTGGGAAAAGTGAAGGGAGAGGGGGCTGTGGTTGGATGCATTGTATAAGAGAAGAATAAAGAAAACCAAGAAAGAGAAAGAAATTGTGTGCATAATATTCATAGACATATGCATGTACATAGAGACAAAGAAGCTAATTTTATCTCTTTTTTTCTATAGGAATATGTTTAATAATAAAATTGTGGAGGCTGGAGAGATGCTCAGCTGTAAAGAGCACTGGCTGTTCTTCCAGAGGATCTAGGTTCATTTCCTAGCACCCACATGGCAACTTGCAAGTGTCTGTAACTCCAGTTTCATGGGATCTGGCAGCATCATACAGCAGGTATAGGTGCTTGTCAACAAGTCTGAAAACCTGAGTTTGACCACAGGTACCCGACTGGTGGGAAGAGAGAACTGACTCCCACATATATATATCCACACAAGCTAAATGCAAAGTAAATAAGTAACAAATAAATAAATGTTAAAAAAAAAGTGTAAGGCCGGGCGGTGGTGGCGCACGCCTTTAATCCCAGCACTTGGGAGGCAGAGGGAGGCGGATTTCTGAGTTCGAGGCCAGCCTGGTCTACAGAGTGAGTTCCAGGACAGCCGGGGCTACAGAGAAACCCTGTCTTGAAAAACCAAAAAGTATAAGAGGAAAACAGAAACCTGATGCTGATGAGTCTGAACTTTTGGGATAAGAATGAGTGAGGGAGATAATACTTTAACAAGATATAGTAACTGATAAGTTGAGAAGCTCAGGTGACCTGGGCTTCATGTATAAAAAAGATAGTAAAACAAAACTGTGGTGGTTTGAATAGTTATAGCCTCCATAGATTTATGTGTTAGAATGCTTGGACATAGGGAGTGCCACTATTAGGAGGTGTGGCCTTATTGGAGCAAGTGTATCACTGTGCGGGTGGGGTTTTGGGGCCATGCTCAAGGTATGCCAGTGTGGTGCACAGTCTCCTTCTGTTGCCTTTGGATCTAGATGTAGAACTCTCAGCTCCTTCTTCACTGCCATGCCTGTCTGGACTCTGCTATGCTTCCCACCATGATGATAATGAACTAAACCTCTGAATATGTAAGCCATCCCCAATTAAATGTTGTCCTTTACAAGAGTTGCCTTGGTCATGGTGTCTCTTCACAGCAATGGAAACTCTAAGACAAAAACTTACAGGAAATAAAAAGTGAACACTCAGCCACATGAGTTATGAAAACACACTTAACATGCTTAGTTCTTGTTGAGATTTTATTGTGATTTGTCTCTGCTTCTCAAGTGTTGGCACTAAAGGCATGGACCACCACACCTGGCTTTATCAATTTTCACCACACTGCCATGTGGTAATAAAGAATGATTTTATATCTGGCATGGCTTATATTGCTATGTCTACCTAATGAAGAAACAAACTAGGAGTAGTATATTTAAAGTTAGTAAACAGTGTAAGTAATAGAAATAAATTTCAGATCTGTTGTGAGAGGGGTCCTTCTGTAGTTATGGATCTTAACCCAGTTATCCAGTAGCTTAATATAAAAATACAATTTCTAAATGTAAATTAAGTATAAAAAATAAGACCAACACATTAGTTAAATCAGAACTATACACTGTGACTTATCTAAGCAGGACACCGTAAGTCAAAGGCACCATCACCTCTTTTGGTTCCTAGTAACAAAGTATAAGCTGGTTTCTATTCTAACTTAGGCCTAACTTAGGCCTGCACTTTTTAGTAACAAGCTAATTTTCAGCCGACCCAAAAGGCCAACTTGTCACATCAGCCCCAAAGACCTGTGCCTCTTCCCTCTATACAACCTATCAGAAGATGCTTCTGCTCTGCTTTCTACTTCCTTTGGAGAACTACTGAGTCTGCAGTAGGTAGGGTTCTCAGAACTTGTTCTTAGTGCTGCCTGATTTACAAATTTGCTAGTAGCTTAAATAAGTGCTGGTAAGCCCAACTTGTCCTGAGCCTTCTTGACTCCATCTTAGATTAGCTGGTAGGATGACCTCACTGAGAGAAAGAACTTTGGCCATTGTACCTCTTTGGCAAGAGAAACTTGCTAACACCAAAACTACTGAATTGTAGGTCCAGCTACAGAGGTGACAATACTTATTTAAAGACACCTCACCACCCCCATAATCTGTAGGTTATCAGAAATGATGAAAATGTCTGCTTAGTTTTAAACATTATTTATAGAAAGCTCCTTATCCTGAAAACCCAGACTTGTACGTTTAAATGAAGTAATTGGAGTAACATACTCAGAAGGGTAAATCAAGTTTCTATAAGACTCAGAAAGCAGATCTTGGGATGTGAGATAGGCATAGATTCCTCTGTACTTAAGACTAAAGAAAAATCACATCAACTATTAATAGTCATTGAGAAGCTATTAAGTACAAGATGATGCATTGGACCCTTGGCCCTACTCTCAGTATTGTACACACAGAAAGAGAAAGTTAAGGGAAGGAAGCTTCGCTTAGTGTCACAGAGTAATCAATTAGCAGTGGCTACTGACAACACTGAGTTTGAACTCCAGGTCCAGACTCCTCCGTACTATACCATACTTTGGCTCAGGGATAGCAGGCTCCTATAAAAATAGCAAGAACATATGAGGACAAGTCAGGCGAACGAGATAATTCTACAGAAGGGTATTTTCCTTCCTCAGCTCATGTATGAGTCAAGAAGCACAACTTTAAACTCATGCTGAGCAGGGGAACAAGGCTGTTCCCTTGCCTTTGTTTAAGACTGTAATCACTTGCAGTGCTGCAATGTTGCTTTGTAATAAGTTACCATTATACATGCAGATGTAAAATAGCAATAAATTCTTATTTTTTAACTTTTATTTATCACTAGTAATGTGTGTGTGTATACGTGTGTGTATACGTGTGTGTGTAAATGTGTGTGTGTACATGGCTAAGCCAGACACACTTTGGGTTCTTTATTGACTCCTCTACAGGTATCACTGTGGGCAGGTAAAAGTATACAACTTCTGGCTAAAAGGTTTTACTTCTTATTTTTTTACCTTTTTCACAATGAAGTAGATGTTGTGAAGAGTCTTTGATTTTGCAGATTTGATATAGTCACAATGTGTATCTGGTCATGTGTGTGTGTGGGTATAAGTACTCATGGGTACACATGGTTAGTGGTCTGAGGCCAACTCTGGATACTTATTCCACAGGAGCTGTCTACCTTTTTTTTTTTTTTTAAAAGGACCAATCTGTCTGGGCCAGTTAGCTAGTGAGACCCAGAGATCCATCTGACTCTGCCTCCCTAAGCCTGGGATTACAAGTACCAGCCACTACATCCAGCTTTCTACATGGGAACAAGGGATCAAATATAGGTCCTCATGCTGGGACATTCAACACTTGACTGAGCTCAGCCTGCTGCTCTTGTAAAAAGAGTGAGCATGTGTACATGATACATACATGTATATATATATTCATGTGTGTATGCACGTCTAGATTCACATGTGATGTTTGAGACAGGAGCTCTTGGATTGGTCAAAACCAGCTGGTTAGTGGGTTCCAAGAGCTTCCTGTCTTTGCCTCCAAAGGGTAAGGATTACACGTATGTTCCCCTATTGAGTTGTGGGTTAAAGGGGATCTAATTTCAGGTCCTCACATTTGAACATAAAATAATTTATCAACCAACCCATATCCCCAGTAAATCTCTGTAAATTTAAGAGCCTCTCATGTGTCAAATATAATGCATAAAATATATTTCTATAAATTATGTTTTAATAATAAATTTGAAATACAAAGATTATTCTATCAATTAAGTATGGCACAGAAAGGTAAAGTTATACTCTACATAGGATATACCCACTGTAACACTTACATTTATTCATGTAAACACTTATAGGAGTACATATAGGAACTCTATGCTAATTTATGGAATGGCCAAGGCCATAACTTGAGTCATACTAAGAAATGATTTAATAGATGAAAAGAATTTTCTGATTTATTCTACAAAGTCTTCTCACCTCTACTTGTCTTTAACAATCAATAAGACAAGAAAAAGCTTATCTCTAGTACTACTTTTAATAGCGCAAGGTCAAATTTAATTTGCATCCTATCATTGATAAACAGTCACTCCCAAAATCATAAGAGTAAAGAATGTGGAAGTTGTGCTTTTGCTAAAACATGTTTATGTTTGAGTAACTAGTCAAAAAGGAGAAAATCTAGATGACTGCCAGACGGACAGAGACATAAAGTGACTCATTGTGTAGGCTAAGAAGCATAGGCGAGAATGTGACTTTGCCAATGACTTCTAAGCCAGGGATGCTGAAGAAGAGCAGATAAAGGAAGAAAGATGAAGGGTCAGAGGGAGGGAGAAGAAAATAGAAAATGGAGAAATAGGTGGAAAAGAGATAAAAAATAAAAGGGTCTGGGAGGGAAAAATATTAGGGAGAAAAGTTAGAAATTTAACTAAAGAAAAAATACAATGGAAACAAATGATTAAGATGAAAAAGTGTTAAAACTCCAAAGATGCTAATATAATCTGATTTTCAAAATCATTTTGCTGCTCATTCAATACTGAGACATTCTGACCAAATGAAAGTCTCAACACTAGGACTAAGAAATTATGGCTCAGAGGTAGAGTGACGACTGTATTATTGCTCCTAAAAATTAGATTGATTTAAATGATCAAAAGTCAAATCCACTGAGGACTTTAGGCTTTTATATACTTTTAGAAGATGGATTATGGTATTAAATGAAAAATCTAGAAAATTAATACCAGGCTAGTACATCCTAAAGCTAAAATTTCAAAATAGATGCCTCATGAAAACAAGTTCAAAGATACAATTAAGGGGTGGCTGGAAATTTAACAGAACAGGAGACAGCTGGTCTGATACTAATACCTAGAAATTCTTCAGATATTTTGCTTCCCCAGGGTGCCTTAGCTTCAAATGATCAGACATCTGCTTCTTAAGGGAACTTCCTCAAAGCAGTCCTAATGACTATCCTGGCTAACAATATGTTCAGAAAAATAACTGAGATACCAGAGTGGATAGCCACATGTTTTGGTACAACTAAATTTGTAATTAGTTGGAAAAAAACATTACACTTACTCATACCACTGTTTATTGTGTTTTCGGTAAAGCAGGGTATCCAGGGCAACAGCATTGACATCCAGAGCTCCTGGGGAAGGCCACTGCTTGGTGAGGTGGGCAGTTAACTCTTGTCTTGATCTTAAATCATTATTCTTTAGTACAGTCCTGTGAATATTAAGATGGTGAGTTCTTTTGTCTTTACTCTTTTTTTTCTCAATGGCAGAGGAACCTAACTGGTACGTAGGCCCCAAAGTAATTGTTTACAAATGGTATGTCAATAGGCTGAGCGGAACTCCTGGAACCCCTGGAACCACCACAGGGCAGGGCTGGCTGGACTCTGCTGCTTCCTCTCCTGGTGCACATGCGTTTTAGACTTCCTCTGCTGGCTAGGATCAATGATTACTACTGTAAATTAGATTTTCTGTCATCTCCATCGAGGAGTTAACTCTTTAGTAAAAGAACTAAAGGGTCCAACATCGCTTTAAACCTAAACCAAAAGCAATGATATCCTAACTAAAACATAGATTCCATGTCTATGATCTCCTGGTTTGAAAACTTAGAATAATTTAAAATAATTCAACTCAAGTAAAAAAGACCAGTTAAAGCAATTTAAAAAATATAAATACATGAAAATTTAAAATTCATGCAATGGTTTTAAATAATATTTTTTATTTAAATTTTTTTTTCTCTATTCATCTTCCCTTTTAAACACTTTAAGTATGTCTGTGAGTGTGTGTCTGTGTGTGGTATGTACACATAAATACTTTGGAGGCCAGAAGAGGGTGCCAGATCTCCTGGAGCCGCCTTAGATGGAGGGAACTAAACTCCGGTCCTCTACCCAAGCAGTGCATGCTTTTATCTGCCAAGCCACCTTTCCTATTAAACTACCTTTGTCAGAAATGACTGTTAATGAAGTTTCATAAAAATAATTAAATCAAATGCCAACTCTACTAAATACTATAATCAACTGGCAATCTTTCACCAAGTTTTTCTTATAAAATGTTAGTTGATAAGAAAAGCTGGCAAAATAATTAAAATTTTGCCAGAGTTTTAATTTACATGAAGCAACTGACTTTTGCCACAAGACTAATTAACAACTGATTAAAGAAAATTTAAAAAGCAAAGGTCTTACTATACCTCTCAAAGCCTTATAAGGCATCTGTGCAACATGCATTCTCAAACAGAAGCCTATGTGCTTGGTATGTACTAAGAGTCTGGCATCACGTCAGGATAGGGAAGTGATGGGTACCTACTATTAACCTCCACAGCCCACAGCCCTGCTCCGGATGCAGGAGAGGGAGTCAGAAGTTGGCAGCACAGCTCTACACTACACTATCAGCTAGCATAAGCCTCTGACTGCTAGCGGTGTCTACAGAATAACTGTGTTTACATGTCTGAGTGGGCTATGGAATAGTTCTGATTTTAAATGATGTGTTTTTACTATGTTCAGAGAGAAATATCATCTAATACAGATACTAGATTTTGTCTCATTATACTAAGAAGTCAGTGAGAATGAATTGTACTAAGACACGATTCCTTTCACTGGAAAAGACGTTAAACTCATTTAAAAGACTTTCTTTTTTTGTTGTTGTTTGTTTGTTTTTCCAAGATAGGGTTTCTTTGTGTAGCCCTGGCTGTCCTGGAGTTCACTCTGTAGACCAGGCTGGCCTTGAACTCAGAAATCTGCCTGCTTCTGCCTCCTAAGTGCTGGGATTATAGGCGTGTGCCACCACCGCCCAGCATTTAAAAGACCTTCAAGGTGTCTTAGCATTGTTTACTTATTGAAAACAAAACTTTACAGAAAATTTAAGATTGTTAGAAAACAAATAAGGATTATCAGCCTGATAATCTACCACAATACACTGCCATTGACTGTTTTGGGTTTTCACAATAAATTTTTCTACATTACATATTCCTTCCCTAGGAGGTTTCTAGTGAATATCAATGGAAAACTCAACTTCAAAGCCATGAGATCTCAGGCAACATTCTCATCAGGGTTTAAGAACTACAGTGGTGCATCTGTGAATAACTGGCACTGGCAGACTCTGTTAAGAATGGGTATACACATACTTTTCTTCCTGTCTGTCTGTCTGTCTGTCTGTCTATCTACCTAGAACAGGGTTTTTCTTTGTACTGTCCAAAGCTTGTTTTGTTCACTGTCCTATAACTCACTCTGTAGAGTAGGTGACTTTGAACTCACAGGGATCTGCCTGTCTCTGGCTCCCAAGTGCTGGGATTAAAGGCACATACTACCATTGCCTACTACAATTTCTAATTTATAATGAAGTTTTGTTCTGTAAAATAAAGCAACTTTAGACCTTATAAAACAGAAAGAACTGGTTTCACAAAGGTTGCATCATAACAGTTGTCCACAGAAAACTTTTACCTAAAACCAAATTATGGTATTATCTTAAATAAACGTATTTATTTTGCATATTGGTATATTGGGTGTGAGGATAATTTATAGGTGTTGGTTCTCTCCTTCCATCTTGCGCATTATGAGAAATGAACTAAGTTCATCAGGTTTGGTAGCAAGTTCCTTTACCAGCTGAGCCATCTCCCTGGCCCTCAATGTTATCTTTAGACCTTTGTCCTTAGAAATCCTAATTATACTGTTTCTACTGACAGCTGACTGGTTCTTAGAAATGAGTTAGGTTTTCTCACTTGGGTTCACCACAGCCAAATAGATTATAATTAAATAATTAAATAATTAAAAATTCCATTTTATATTTTAGAATCTTGACAAGAAGTTAATCTGAGTGACAAACAAGAAGGCCTACTTGTCTACTCAAGCAGCGGGGCCCTGACCAATGTCAGCAGAGAACTTCCCACAGTTGCTACTACTTCTCCACTGGCAGCTTTCTAGTAAACTCCACACTAACCAAGAATTAACTGCCAGGTGCCTTGAAACTAGACAATCCCATTATTTACCATAAAAAATGATACCAAGCTTACAGCAAGACCTATTCAAAGTAACTCACCTAAGGTTAGTGAGGCAAGAACATTTTTTCTTTTTTGAGTTTTTCCCATTTTATTCTTCCTTTGTATATTACATCCTAACTGCAGTTTCCCCTCACCTCCCTTTCCTGCTCCTCTTTTACTTCCCTTAGAAAAGAGCAGGCCTTCCAGGGACTTCAACAAAATACAGCACATCAAGCTACAATAAGTCTAAGCCATATTCTCACATGAAGGCTGGATGAGGCAACCCAGTAGAAGGAAAAGGGTCCCAGAGGCAGGCAAGAGAGTCAGAGACAACCTCTGCTACCACTATTAGGAATCCCACAAGAACACCTAGCGACACAATCATAGCATATATACAGCAGACCAAGGTCAGACCCACACAAGTTCCCTGACCTCTGTGAGCACACTTCAGTCATTGTCAGTTGATTCTGTGAGCCATGAAGAACATTTTTCTTATTTGGGCCTACCCTCAAAGTGACTTTACCTTAAATTAGCAAATAATTGTTATCTAATCATGTTAAACCAGTGACTAAAGATAAATACGCAGTATTTCACAATTTACTTAAATCTCTATTAAGTGTTGAAATTAGACCAACAGATGGTGGGAAGTCCAGCCCTAATAGATATATCTACAAATGCAACTACTGTACCTCAGGCTCAACCACAAGATTCTAAAGAGTCAGAGGACCAGAAGCCAGTGAGACTGAGTCTCCTACAAATAGCTGCCTGAAAAAGATCTGAACAATAATAGTATTGATAGACATGCTAACACAGAAGGAGGGAAGTCTCATGGACAAGGAAATATAGGAAACTAAAGATTTTTGAGATGAGCCTCTCCCAGAGATGAGCCCCCTAACTGTTTATTTCAGAAAGGTACATTGGTTGCCAGAAGTCCAGATCAGTGCCTAGCCCAATTGTCATCAGAGATGTCTCTTCCTATAGCTGACACGAGCAGATGCAGAGACCCACAAACCAGATATTAGGTAGGGAGAGAGCCCAAACTAGAGATCTCCATCAGGCCTCTCCTCTTGGAGCTGAGGGAAGGAACCCTGCAGAAGAAGGGAAGGAAGAATGGTAGGAGACAGAGTAGTCAAGAACACCATGAGAACATAGCTCACAGCATTAATTATGCAAGGCTCACAGAGGCTCAAAGAGCCCAGCACCACCGTGGTGGAGAGAATGGAATGCAGCCTAGTACCTTCCCCTTTCGCCTGCCCAAGCTGAGTTCACACAGACCAGTGGCGAGGCAGAATGCAGACTTATAGTTATATGGTGTTCTTACGGGACTTCTAATGGTGGAAATGGGGTGTGTCTCTGACACTTTTGCCTGCTCCTGGAACCTTTTCCTCCTACTGGGTCGCCTCATCTACCCTTGATAAGAGGGTTTGTGCCTAGTCTTATTGCATCTTGATATACTACATATACACAATAAAAATAGAAGAAAACCAGTAAGGCCTGTGCTACAATGCCCGGCTATTCTGCTTTCTGTCTGTGATCTTTACTACTTTAAGTGTCTTGATGGTATATGACAGAAATGAGCATTTTGTAGTTCTTGTAACACAGTAATTTAGTGATGCATGTAGTACAAGACAATAATGTAATTTAAAGTACATATATTAAGAAATGTTAAACATAAAAGAAGGCTGAGTGGAAAAGATTTCAAATTACCAAGATAAGAGACTTAACCCATGTAGAAATAAGCATTACATGTTCTTCTCTCTCTTTTTTTAATTAATTTTTTTAAAGATTTATTTATTATTGTAAGTATACTGTAGCTATCTTCAGACATACCAGAAGAGGGCGCCAGATCTCTATGGATGGTTACGGGCCACCATGTGGTTGCTGGGATTTGAACTCAGGACCTTCAGAAGAGTAGTCAGTGCTCTTAACTGCTCAGCTATCTCACCAGCCCCTCTTCTATCTCTTAATATCCCACTTTTGAGTTTTACATCGATGTATTTAAGTGTTTTACTTTCTCCTGGTTGCCTTTATCTTGTCAGAAGGAACAAACGAAACTCCAGTATCCAGGTCTTCATGACTATGGATAAAGGACCTCAGCATTTAAAAGGAAATGTTCACACTCTCTCTATAGCTGCAAAAATACACTATTCTCCATCTTAAATCTCAGTAGCATTACATAGAAAAATGAGAATACTAATGTAAGAATTATCTCATTCTCCTGCTCTTTGTCTTCTAAAGTAGTTTTATGCAAGGGAATTTTGTGAGACAGCTTAAAACAATCTGGAGGACACAGCTCTATTACTTCAAGGTAAGTCTGAAACTCTAAACTCAAGGAGACAGTCCAACTCTTATCAATCAAAAACGGCCCACTTTAATGTTTATTTTATGTGTATGGATGTTTAGTTTGCATGTATGCCTCTGTACTACATCTTCTGCAGATCAGAAAAAAAGCATCAGACTACCTGGACTTGATGTTATATATTATAGACAGTTGTGCCCCCGTGTAGCTGCTGGGAATTGAACCTGGGTACCCTGGAAGAGCAGTCAGGGCTCTCAACCACTATAGAGCTTCAGACTCAACTTTTCATTTGTTGCTTTACTGTTTTAGCTAAAATCTTTTTTAAAGGTATTAGGAATAACTGTACGATTCCTTTGAAAAAACAAAAGGATCGGTAACAGTTTTATTTTACTATACTAAAACTATAACACAGATGAATTATTTTTTCAAACTAAAAATGGGATTCTTCATTCAAATTATCAAAGGTAAAATGAACTTATTAAAGTTAAATTCTTTAACAAAATATTCTTAATAAAGTAAAACTAATTTTTATTTTATGTACAGTTAATTTCCAAAGACAAAGGCTTGCTTCTACTAGCCCAGGATGGGTTCAGCCTCTTGATGCTTCTCCTCTGCTTCCCAGTGCTGAGATTATAGGCTCATGCAATGGGTTCAGCTCATAAAAGCTGATTTTATTAAGAAAATACTTAGATGAGCTACAAGTACTACTCAAGAAGAAAAGTGTGATTACCTTGTTAATCTTTTAATTATAAAGGAATACCCAGCCATCTCTATTACTTTGCCATTTCCATCCAGTTTAACAGAAGCTAGGGTAATACTGACAAGCGACAAACCCTCCACACTGTTAGAAGTAATAGAAACCATGACTGGATGTAATTATTTTTATCAATATGCAAACTCCTAGAAAATACTGTGGGTTTTTGTTTGTCTATTAATAGTATTGCTTACTTTTAAAGGCCATTGCCTGCTAGGCGTGGTGGTACATATCTTTTCTCAGCACTCTTAGGACAGAGGCAGGAGAATCTTTATGACTTTTGGGCCAGACAGTGAATTCCAAGATTCCAAGACAGCTAAGGCTTCACAGTAAGACTCTCTCTCAAAACAAACAGACAGACAAACAAAAACAAATAAGAAAACCAAACCAAACCACAACCAAAAATCCCACCCATAAACAACCAATAAATAAATAAGTAAACAAATAAACAAATAACTAAAATAAAAGTTATTTGTCATGTTTATTGATTTTAGACTATCTCTTATCAGATCTTATGTATCAACTACAAAGAGGAGCAGCATTAACTACAAAAGACAGAATATTTAAGAATATTTGTTTAACTCATTAAAATTTATATCATTAATCAGGTGCCAATAGACTTCATACACTTTGAGTGTTATATTCTGAAGGCAAATTCATCTTATAGTTCAGAAAAAATGGGGAAATTCAAAGCAAAACAAAGAAACACAACTTAAATGCTATAAAAATTACTAGGTTGTATTTCTTATCAGTATCAATCTCATGTGAGACAAACTGAGAAACTGCTCTAAGTTTAAAGTGACTGAAGGGGGGATGGGATAGGAGTTTCAGGGGGGGGTGGGATTGGGAAAGGGGATAACATTTGAAATGTAAATAAATATACAATTAAAAAAATCTTAAAAAAGCAAAAATGACTGAAAATTGAATAAAATAAAAAGCACTGAATTGGATCTGGTGACAAAGAAACAGAACTGCATGTAGGGGCATTCTTAGAACAGTTAATAACACTGACACATGAATGATGGAGAAGATTAAAGTCCTAAACAAATTTGACCTACTAAAGCTGATTTACGGATATTTGTTATATATATTAGAATATCTTTATTCTTAGTAAACATCAGATACACAGAAGCAGAAGGCACAAAGACATATGTTAACATATATGACATCTAAGTGGTTAAAGATCTGCTTATGTGTGAGAAGAGGGAGAGACTACAAGGTAAATGTTAAAATCTGATGTATCTTGTAAAATAAAGAAGAAAATTCTAGGTACTAATCTTTATAATTTTTCTGGAAATCTAATAATATTTAAAAATCATCCTTTAAGAGTAGAGACTATTATGTACTATTTTTTAAATAAACAATCAATGTTAGTTTAACAAAATGGTAGAATTAGTGTTGAGTGCTTTGAACAGTGGCAGGTGAGGAAGCTCCATACTCCATACAGAATGCACCATACACCATAGCTTTGTTCATCTAAAAACTGCTTGCTATATACAATTTTTTTAAAAGGAGACTGCATTAAATTGTACACAGTGACATCCTGGCAGAGCCTGGTATTGGTTTCATCTATCAGGACTGAGCTTGAATGATAATGGTCTATGTACAATAATTTTGCAGTCAATCAATAGCTGATACAACTACATAAATAGTTAGGGTTGAGAATATGCCTCAGTAAGTTTGATGCCTAGCACTGTAAAAACAAAACAGAATCTTAAAAAATAAAAAAAAAATGCATTTAGAATGTACATTGCATTGAATACTAAGGATGATTTTAATTTTATGTTTTATAATTTTCCACAATGAAAACAGATTACTTTTCTAGTAAGGAACAAAGTTTACTTAAAAAGAGTAAGAAGCTTTAAGGGACACTACTAGATTTCTTGGAATTTAAATCATACAGCAAAGTACATTCCATGGTGTTATTCATGCATTGTCAATGTTTTCATAAAAGTGTCTCACTTACAGCTGATCTTGAAGCTCCACAATGATATATTCTAACTGTTCTTTCTCCAATTTGTGGGCCAGATCAGAATCTTCGATCCTCTGAAGTAGTATTTTATTCTGAGAGACAGATTCAGAAAGTTGGTTCTCACGAAGCCGTAAGAGTTCTTCAAGATAACCCTGGAAATACAGTATCATGATATATGTTATCTTTATGTCAACTGAAAAATTGTGGTATCTTAAGATCAATACTGAGCACTTTGAGCATTATTTTCATCTATTTCATAATGAAACATCTTAAAATTTTAGTGATGAATGATTTTAACTGACTATAGAAAGTTAATGTATACTCTGCATTCTTTAACACTGTGGTGGAGGGTGGGATGGGAGACAGGGATTGGTATGTATTTCAGCTGACCTGGAACTTTCACCTCCTGTCTATGCCTTCCTGCTCCAGAATGAAAGGATTATTTATTACACAAGACATAAATGAGGTCTTAGATGACAAACACAGATTTTCTAAGGTCATGTATATCTAATTGCAAGTATTAATACTCTCAAGTTACACTCTGTATATATAAAGAACCAACTCTAGATACCAGGCTTTAGAAGACAACGAAGGCACAAGACACCTTCAAATTAATTACTGCTTCTCTTCTTGATTGTCAGGCACTGTGTATTTGATGCTTACAGGAGTTAACAAATAAGTTAATTCAACAGTGGGTACAAGGCAGGTTCCAAAGCTAACTTTACTATTAACAAACCGGTATAAGACCCAAGAGTCTGAAAACACTATTTCATTTCTAAGTACTCATGCCCATGCTTTTTTCTCCATTGAGATCTGCTTCTTTTGTCCAACATCTCCTGATAAACTACATAACTGCTTAACACCACCAGAGCCTTACTCATTATAAAGATTTATTTTGGAAACAGAAACAACTTCTTTCTCTGTACCAAAAAAGACTAAAGTTGTTTGTGTGTGTGTGTGTGTAAATACTTTAGAAAATTGGACCAAAACAAGTTGCAAAAAAAGAGTGAGCAAAGAAAAGCTACTGCCAAATGCTCATTTCTTTTACTATTGAGAAATCAATATATTCCTTTTCACATTGCCTTTTACTTATTTATTTTTAACTTGTACTTTGCCTGTACAAATATTTGTACACCATGTGTACCCCTGGTGCTTGTGAAAGCCAGAAGGGGGTTCCAGATTCCCTGGAACTAAAATTACAGAAGATCGTGGCCTGCCATGTGGGTATTGGGAACTGAGCCTGAAAGTACTCTGGAAGAGCAGGAAGTACTCTAACCACTGAGCAATCTCTATAGCCCCTTTCCATCCTGTTGCAAACATTCGGGAGTTTTCTGGAGTTCAGGCCCAAGTGCACCCAATTCTCCCTAAAAATCACAAGTTTTGTGATATCTGGCACCCTTTTCTAGCTATTCAGACAAAGTCTCTTTGAGTTTATCAAGAACAGTTTTTTTGCTCTCCTAATTTGACAGGAAGGCCTGCTTAGTACATACTTCAGCCACACACTTCGGTGTCTTAGCAGTTTCCTTTCTGAGAAAGCCTGAGTCTTCTCCACTAAAAAGATACATATCCTCACATTTAACTTTGGGAAGCAGGATGTTTCAGAAAACTGCAAAACTGTCTGCAAAACAACCTCCCCCCCCCAAAAGGCTACAAAATGTCCTTTCCTGATGCAAAGACACTTCCTGCACATTTCTGAATCTGGATGGGCCTAAAGTCTCAATGCCGTCCACTTCTTTGCAATAAGTTGTTCTACTTCACAATGCACACACACAGCTTCAAATAGGTAGTTTTGAAATGTGGTGCAGTCAAGAGCGCTGCTTCCTAAGCCACTGGATCCACAGACATCTGGGCTTACACTCTGCTGGTCTCACTTCTGCCACCCTCAAGGCTAGAGTTTCTTCGAGTAAATAAAATTTGGCTTTCTTTCCTTTAAAGGAGTTAAGTTCAAATATATGACCCTAAGAAGCCAGCCTGCTTTTGAATGTTCCTCAATGTTATTAACCCATTTTCTGTTCTCTGCTAGATTATTGTTCCTGTAGCTGAAATTAGTCTTGGGGGTTTCAAAGTCCTTGGTGATGTTTTCTTGTTGTTTGTTTCTGTGTAGCCTCGGCTATCTTGGAATTGGCTCTGTAGACCAGACTGTTCTGGGACTCAGAGATCTGCCTGCCTCTGCCTTCTGAGTGCTGGGATTAAGTGTGCCACCATGCCTGGCTCATCTCAGTGGATTTAATTACCTTCAGACCACAGAACCAGTAGGGACAGGCATTTTAAACTACTGAACCCCTAAAGGTATTTAAGTTTTTATTTATTTAAATGTATGAGTGTTTTGACTGCATGTATATATGTGTGCTCCATGTATATACCTGGTACCCATCGACGTTAGAAGAGGGCTTCAGCTCCATAGAACTGAAGTTACAGATGGTATGAGTTGCCATGATGGGAACTAAGCCTAGGCCCTCTGTGAGAGTAACCAGTACTCTAACTACTGAGAAAACTTCCTATCTCCTAGAACTTTTATTTTTTTAATTTCAGAAAAATAACATGTAACTTAAGGCCAGAATGGAAACTGGCAGTGGGAGATAGGGTGTGCCAGAGACCCAGAGTCGGGGAGGCTCCAGGGAGTCTATGGAGGTGACTCCAGCTAAAACTTCTAGTAGTGAGAGATATGGAGCCTGAAATGGCCACCTCCTATGTCCAGGCAGGATTCCCAGTGGAGGGATAAGAACACCAATCCACCCTCAAATACTTCAACCTAAAATGTGACCTGTCTATAGGATCTGCAGGGACAAACATGGAACAGAGACTGAGGGAATGGTCAACTAAAAACCAGCCCAACTTGAGGCTCATCCCATGGGCAAGAACCAGTCTCTGATAGCATTAAAGAGACGTTATTGTGCTTGTGAACAAGAGCCTAACATAACTGTCCTCTGAGAGGCTTTATCCAATAGCTAACTGAAACTGGTTCAGTGATACACACACACACACACACACACACACACACACACACACACACACACACACAACCAAACTTTAGACTGAACTTGGGAAGTCTTGTGGAAAAGTTGGGAGAAGGATTTAGGGGCCCAGAGAGGATAGGAATGGCACAAGAAGACCAACAGAGTCAACTAACCTGGACCCTTTGGGGTTCCTAGAGACTGAACATGGGCTGGACCTGTCTCCCCACCCCACATGTAGCAGATGTGGCTTGCTCTTCATTCAGGTCTGCCAGCACCTGCAAAGGGGGCTGCCCCTGACTCTTGCTTCCTGCAGGCCTATTCCCCAAACTGGGCTGACTCGTCTGGCCTCAGTGGGAGAGGATGCAGTGACTTGATGTGCCAGGGTGAGTTAATGGGGGGGGGGGGCTCCTACTCAGAGGATAAATGGAGAGGGAGGGATTGTGTGAGAGGGGGACACAGAAAAGGGGGGGCTGTGATGTAGATGTAAAATGAATACATAAATTAATAAAAAAATTCCCAACCTTCATTAAGTGTCCAGTACATACCTCCTAGCTTTAAAATGTAGTTCTATTAGAACATTTACTCTATGTAATTACTATTCAAAATCACATAGATACTGACATTTTAGTATAATAATGGGAGGCACTGTGTTTTCATTAGACTATAGGGTACTGGCTATGAGCTGCTGAGGTTATAGTCAAGTTTTTCCACTTATATCACAGTATGTGATTTCTTGTTTGTGACATTAACAAACTGCTATATTTCTTTTAACTGCATACCTGTTAATAGTGGCAAGTATTATTTGCCCCTGAAGACTGGTTTCCATAATAAATTTCATATGTATAGTTTATAATAGAATCTAAACCATAGAAAATAATTTTATAAGCAAAACAAGTCTCTCTATATATGTATTTAAGACAAATTATATATAAATATTTTTAGGCATTAGTAATTAAACAATAAACAATCTGTTATATCAATTAATTACCACATAGTAGGAGCCAGTATGCTGACCTTCTGGAATCTGCAGGAAGGGCAGTATCTTGACATATGTGTATGGTGTCCTAAAATATGGCTTGGTTTCCCTGAGTTTTGTCTCTATTCTTTTCAAACTTGCTTTTTCATCTACATTGGTAAGTTTAGCCAAATTGTCCATTTACTTTCAATAGTATATATTAATTCATTGTATGAATATTATAATTTAATCCATGTCTAGTCAATGGCCATTAGAATTATTTCAGAATTCTTTTGTTATTAACAATAATGCTATGAACACAGGTATATGTTTCCTGGCCCATATATTCCAGAATTCTCAGGAGCGTAACTTCTGAAGGATAAGCCCAGTACATTCTTACAACCCTTAGACGTCTAATTGTTCTTACTACTGCTTTTATATTTTATACTAATCATATTCCTACCATGTATTATGCTTCTATGACTTCACACAAATAGTCATTTGCTTAAAGCACTTCTGGTTTGTCTAGTGCTAGAAACAATCCCTGTACGTTAGGGAGCACTGTTGTTGCCATAGTTGCTAAAGTGTATTCCCAAATCATGAATCTGAGGATTTCATTAGTTAGTTCAGTGAAATGATTTTTAAAAGGTTATTTAATTTTTCAAAAAAGTATGAGGGTATCAGTTTTGCTAAGTAATATTTGAAGAAATTCTTCATTTAAGTGTCCTAAGGCATGGCATAATTATAGTTATTCTCTAATAGCAATTTCTGGCTACTTTTTTGTTATGCTGCCTATGCTCTTCATTGAAAAAACTGCTTATGTGTGTTTTCACTTTTTAGAGTGAATTATTCTGCTATGGATTTTTCCAATTCATTTCATGTGGTAAATAATCACTTGGTTCTACTAATCTCTGTTTTATTTTGTCTATATCAGTTATTTTATTCTTTCACTTCCTTTGAGTTGCTTGTTCTCTGCCTACATTTTAGATAATTATCTTCCTCATTCCATTCTTTTCTAAGTCCTACAAATCCTGGATAATTGCCACTTATATCTGCTAATTCACATTGTTTTTGGTTACATTAATTTCCAAAAATGAAGAAAAAGTAAAAACATGAAAAAAATCATTAAGTACTTTTTAAAAGCATTTCTTTTAAATTGTTTGGTATATCTTTTACTTTGTTATTTTTGGACTCAATTATAAGAGAATTATGAAATTACCTTTGCAGTAATATCTCCTGTTTGTATGTTAAATTGTGTTCATAAAACTCTGTTGTGATGGGTATTTTTCCACTTTTATTATAGTTTTAGCATAGAATATCTTCTGAAGACTCATTTATTGAAGACATGGTTCCCGATACAGCCCCATTCAGGGAATTTTGAATTTCGAGGATTTAAACCTTATCAAGTGAGTTAATCTATTAGGTTACAAGCAAATCAGGTAAGAAAGGTCAAAGGGTGACACAGCAGGTAAAGGTGCATTGACTCAAACATGGTCACTTATGTTCAATCCTTGGAACCCACACAAGGAGAGAATCTACTCCCCAAACTGTTCTTTGACCTCTGCATGCATGCTACGGCCCTTGCATCCTTGTACATTTGCGTGTGCATGTGTGTATGTTATGTGCATATGTGTGTGACACACACACAAGTAAATAAATAAATGAAACTTTTAAAATAAAAACGAAACTTTCCTCTACTAAAGGGAGACAGCAAACACTGCTGTGTCTCTCTAGGAGTGGTTTCTTTCCATATCTTAGTGATATGCCCTTGAGGAAAGCAAAGTCTGGACCTTTTCACTCCTTTCCCTCTTCTACTTTGTTCCTGGCAGGTGATAAGGGCACCCTTAGAGCTACCCTTAGTAGCTCTGCTCTAAGTAAGATCTGGAGCTAGCACACCGCCCCTGTAGGTTTCTTCTGGAGACACTTGCTCTGCATTCTCCATGGGATGCATGGGGGTGCGGATGATGCTACAGGTCCTCAGGATCCCTTGCACTATCTGAGGCAGCATGGGTCTGCCATTCATTGCCAATACCCAGGGCTCCTGGGCTTCAATATTTATCTCTTGAGCAGAATCAGCTACCAGTCTTCCCAGCTGCCTCCATGTCACAGACAGGCTTCACTTTGAACAGAATTCTCAGTCAGTTTACTTCACACAACCTCCCAGCGGAGTAGGCTCCAACTCAAATCAGCATAATTGTGTTTATTGTCAGTTTCTGGAAACAGGGTGCAAGGCACTCTGATTCCCAGAGCAACAAGCTCAGACAAGACTTTTTCAAAACAGCTTCCCAAATATATGCTGGAAAGTGCAGAGAAGTTCTCTAGGGCTAAGCCATTCTGTTTAGGCTGAGTCACTGTGTTCCCAAAGCACTTCTCCAGTGCTGGTGTCCAGCTGTGCTCACCGGCTCTCTTCCTCTTTCACTTCAAATTTCTTTTTTTTTAAATTCATAAATGTATAAATTTTATTTATTAGCTTTCGCTAGTGCTTAAATATCTGAAGTACTGTAAGATTTCTTTTTATTAGATATTTTCTTTATTTACATTCCAAATGATATCTCCTCTCCTGGTTACCCCTCTGAAAAATATCAAAAACAAAAACAAAAACAAACCCTGTTTCCTCCCCCCTCCTCCTGCTCACCAACCCACCCTCTCCACTTCCTGGTCCTGGCATTCCCTCTACACTGGGGCATAGAACCTTCACAGGACCAAGGGCCTCTCCTGCCATTGATGACCATTAGGCCATCCTCTTCTATACATATGCTGCTGGAGCCATTAGTCCCACCATGTGTACTCTTTGGTTGGTGGTTGGGTCCCTGGGAGCTCTGAGGGTACTCATTAGTTCATATTGTTGTTCGTCCTAAGGGGCTGCAAACCCTTCAGCTCCTTGAGTCCTTTCTCTAGCTCCTTCACTGGGGACCCTGTACTCAGTCCAATGGATGGCTGTGAGTCTCTACTTCTGTATTAGTTGGGTACTGTCAGAGCCTCTCAAGAGACAGCTATATTAGGCTCCTGTCAGCCAGCACTTGCTGACATCCACAATAATGTCTGGGTTTGATGATTGAATATGGAAAGGATTCCCAGGTGGAGCAGTCTCTGGATTATCTTTCTTTCAGTCTCTGTTCCATCAAACTCCTTATACAACCAATACTGGCAAATTATCCCACTATCAAAGTGCATGGTTTTCTCCAAGTGATGTGTACGATGTTGAGCTTCACTATTTTCCTATAGTTACATGCTGAGTAACTTCTACCTAAGGGTGTGTTGTTGTTGCTATTTATGGTGCTGGGAATCTAATCTAGTGCTTTGTGCATGCAACATAAATGCTCTACCATTAAGCTCTCTATCCCTCCTCAGCCCTTTGGTTTTATTATGGGTCTTGCTATGTTAGACTACATAGCAACTCTTAATCCTCTGTCTTTTCCTAAATGCTGGGATTACAGGCCTGTGCAACCACGCCTAGTCTCCTCAGGTATTTTGAGTCTTTCAGTGGGTTTCTGTTGGGTGCCTCTAACCTGCTGCCTTACATCTCTCTTTACTTTTAACTAAGTTTCCAATTCAGAAAGGAATTAAAATGTAAAAAGGAAGTAGCAATGAGCACACAATTTTTCTTTAGTTGAAAGGTATTTGAATAAAACAAAATAAGATTTTCGCCATCCCAGAGCAAGTGGCTTTTGAGAACTGGTAAGTACCTTCTGCTCCAGGGTAAGTTGGTATTTCTGCCTGACTCTCTTGCACTTGTTGAACCAGGTGTTCTCATCCAGGATGAGAGGCGGCCCCACATTCTCTGGGGTGCTGCCCTCACTGTCACTGCTCCCGAATGTCCTGAGCTCCTCCTCATCACTGCTGATGCTGTCAGAACTGGGAAGGTCAAAGGAAGAAAAAAGACAGTGAAACGGTGATTCCAATTGAATTCTTAAATTCACACTTCTGTTTTCTAAGACTGGTGAACAAACTCAAAAATATTTTGCAGTAAGGGCAGAATTGTAACAATTCTGCTAAGAAGACTTAAGTCTTGACAAAATGGCAAGCTAGCATGGTCAGTTGACGCACTAGTTACAAAGCCAAGTCTAGATCACTACTCTTAAGGTGAGATTTACAAATCTGAAGCATTAACATAAAATGTATTAGAATGCCCAAAGAAGAAACAAGGGTCTCAGAGAAAATGAGAAACTCAAGATAAGCTGGAAATGGCTTTCTAGTGGGATTCTCTCCCCCCTTTTCTTTCCTCCTTTCTTTCTTCCTTCCTTCCTCTCTCTCTCTTTCCTTCTTTCCTTCTTTCTTTCTTTCTTTCTTTCTTTCTTTCTTTCTTTCTTTCCTTCTTTCTTTCTTTCTTTCTTTCTTTCTGTATTCATTCACTCAGTTTACATGGCATTGCCCTAGGTAACCACAGCTTATCTGTTCTCTATGAACAGCCAATGGCTGTGGATACAACAAAGTCATTGCAGGCAGCTCAACTCTATCAGAAAGAAGGCAGCAAGCTGAGAAGAACAAGTCACTCCTTAGCAGTTTGTAGCAGAGCAGGGGCAGGGGCAGAAATAGAATACCCATCGTAATCCATCTTTAAAAGTTGGTATGCTACTTATATAAGAGAAATAATCAAGGTAACATGGGAAATGAGAAGTGAGAAAGGAAGTAGTATGGAAAACACTGACCATGTGAGTAAAGATGGGAAAGAATAAAAAAGGCAAGTAAAAATTATCAACATAAAAAGTAATGTTGGGGCACAAATTCTGCAGCCAGTCCCACAGCATCTAGAGGAGGCTCATCTCCCAGGTGCTCTAGCACGTCCAAGACCATAGGATCAGGGGTGAGTAGGATACAACATCTGTTCCAACACCACCAGGAGTAACTTGGACCACCAGGATCCAGGGACAAAGAAACCCCCCGACCAAACAGTAGCTCAGGTTCCTTCCATGTAACCTCCCCCATTAGCCAAGCCACAGCCAGCCTCCACCTGGAAGCCACTATCCCACCTAGGGAGCTAAACAAAGGCTCTCTGTGGGCTGTCACCTCTCCTTGAAGCAGCAGCTTAGAAGTCCACCCACGGAGCTGTGAGACAGCCCACAGCCAGAAGGCTTGCCAGTTGCTGAGGCATTGGCCCTGAGCAATACTTCAGTATTTACCTTATGCAAATATCATGGAACCTAGAGACTTGCTTTCATTTCTGCACTACTTATAAACACCTGGCTCCCACAGTAAAGTTTGAACCTTGATCAGAATTCTTGTCTTGGTTTCATTATTTCTCCTGCAATTCGAACCCTCTCTTTCCAGGTCCCTGTCCTCCACCTGGGAAGAATCCAGGTCCTGAAATTGAAGGCAGTTTCACTTCCAGTCTGCCAAAGTTGACCTTGGGCTCTAATTTCTCTGCAGCCAGTCCAACAGCTCCCAGTGGAGGCTCAAATCTCAGGTGCTCTAGCCACACCCAGGATCCCAGGAGCTTGGTCACACCAGGTTCTCAGGATCCCAGTGGCAGCGTGACTCCCAGGAACTCTTGACACACCCAGAATCACAGGATCACAGGATCCTGGAATCAAAGGTTCACAGAGACAGTTAGACTGTGAGGAGTTCTGGCACAACCAGGATTACAGGAAGGACAGGCCCCAGTCAGATTTAGCCAAGGCAGGTAGCACCAGAGATAATCAGATGGCAAGGAGGCAAGCTTAAGCTTATGCTCTAAGATCAAGAATAGACAAATGGGACCTCATAAAATTGCAAAGCTTCTGTAAGGCAAAGGACACTGTCAATAGGACAAAAAGACAACCAACAGATTGGTGAAAAAGCTTTACTAATCCTGTATCTGATAGAGGGCTAATATCCAATATATACAAAGAACTCAAGAAGTTAGATTACAGAGAATCAAATAATGCTATTAAAAATGAGTACAAGCTAAGCTAAGAATTTTCAACTGAGGAATATCAAATAGCACTTAAAGAAGCCCTTAAAGAAATGTTCAAAGTCCTTAGTCATCAGGGAAATGGAAATCAAAATAACCCTGAAATTTTACCTCACTAGTCAGAATGGCTAAAATCAAAAACTCAGGTGGCAGCAGATACTGGGGAGGATGTAGAGAAAGAGGAACACTCCTCCATTGCTGGTGGTATTGCAAGCTGGTACAACTTACTGAAAATCAGTTTGGCGGTTCCTCAGAAAATTGGACATAGTACTACCTGAGGACTCAGCTATACCACTCCTGGGCATATACCCAGAAGATGCTCCAACATGTAATAAGGACACATGCTCCACTATGTTCATAGGAGCCTTATTTATAATAGCCAGAAGCTGGAAAGAAGCCAGTTGTCTTTCAATGGAGGAATAGATACAGAAAATGTGGTACATTTACACAATTCAGTATTACTCAGCTATTAAAAAAATGATGAATTCAAGAAATTCTTAGGGAAATGGATAGAACTAGAAAATATCATTCTGAGTGAGATAACCCAATTACAAATGGTATGCATTCACTGATAAGTGGATATTAGCCCAGAAGCTCCAAATAACCAAGATACAATTCATAGACCACATGAAACTCAAGAAGAAGAAAGACCAAAATATGGGTATTTGGTCCTTCTTAGAAGGAGAACAAAATACTCACAGGAGCAAATATGGAGATAAAGTGTAGAGCAGAGACTGAAGGAAAGGCCATCCAGAGACTGTCCCACCTGGGAATTCATCCCATATACAGTTACTAAACCCTGACACTATTGTGGATGCCAAGAAGTGCATGCTGAAAGGAATTTGATACAGCTGTCTCCTGAGAGGCCCTGCCAGAGCCTTACAAATACAGAGTTGGATGCTTGGATGCTCCCAGCCAACCATGGGACTGAATGAAGGGTCCCCAATAGAGGAGTTAGAGAAAGTACTGAAGGAGTTCAAGGGGTTTGCAATCCCATAGTAAGAACAACAATATCAACCAACCAGAGCCCCTAGAGCTCCCAGGGACTAAGCCATCAACAAAGGAGTACATATGGCTCCAGTTGCATATGTAGCAGAGGATGCCTTGTCATGCATCAATGGGAGGAGAGGTCCTTGGTCCTATGAAGATTTGATAAATGCCCCAGTGTAGAATAATTGAGGGCGGGGAGGTGGGAGTAGGTGGGTGGATAGAGGAACACTCTCACAGAAGCAGGGGGATGGAGGATGAGATAGGGTGTTTCCCTGGAGGGAGAGAAACCTGGAAAGGGGATAACATTTGAAATGTAAATAAAGAAAATATCCAATAAAAAAAAAAGGATGCATGTGGCAAGCACAGACAGAGGAGCTTGTTGGATTTCCTGCCCTTCCTTGCACTGCTAATGCTAGAGTAGCTGAACATAGCAGCAGAAACTGCCTCAGTGTCACTTTGTGCCCAAGGGCACAGCAGATATGATGATGGAGCAGAGGAGCCAGGGCTTGGGAGACAACCAAAAGAGATGGGAATATGGGCACGTTACTCCCTTTCCTATGCTATACAATAAAGAAGGTAGCCTTTTTCTACTAGGGATATTATTGAGAGAATTATGAAAGACAATATATGTAAAAGATTCAGTCATATAGGGATGGCATAGCAATTCTTTGGTTTAGTCCTCACAC